>NW_028258196.1:2700000-3000000 GCF_053883595.1 Heterocephalus glaber | reverse complement strand
ATGACATCTTATCTTTAAAATTAGCTCTGAATTCCAGCAATGCAGCTGCCTCCCAGTGGTCTATGGAAATGTTACAGTATTTCAGCTGTCCTTTGTTAGGTTCTTGAAGCATTTTTCCCATCCACCTTGGTCTCACTCCTGCTTCAATTTCTTGCATAAGCAGAAGCTAAACTATCTTGCTGTATTCAGTTCTCCTCACATGCTTAAACCAGCCCTGCAGATCATGTAACATCACAGGTTCTGCACTTGAAAAAAATGCTACAAGTGTGATGAAGAAGGTGCCCGGTCATATTATGTTAAGTAATACACAGTAGGTAATATTTTATTTGCTTCTGCTTTCAAGAATTAGTCACTATTAAATATTTTTCTTTACTTTCATGTTTAAAGGATGTCTTAAAATGTTACAACAGTTTTATCCTAAAATGTTTTAGACATATAAATATGATTACACCTCCTTGAGTTTACTTTGCTTCTGTTTTTTAATTTGACAAATGCTTCTTTTAAAATTTATAATTTAAGATAAAAATAAAGTACTTCCTATAGGAAGAATATATGTACCTGCACCTGTAAAAACAACTCCAACTTTTTCCTCTAAAAAAGCAATAGTTAATGTGAAAGATTTGTTTTGTCTTATGCCAGGTTCCAGATGCTTCACTTTGTTTAAAACTGACTTCAAAGTTTAAACACTATCCTGTCCCAACAAATAACCGCCCCCAGATGGAATGATCTGGAGTACTAACCCCAGTGCTCTCAATACAACACCTGCAGCCTTTTAATTCAACATTTTATAAACTTTCCAAAAGGTAAACATTTTTTTCCTATTCCCTAACTTATGCCTTTTGGAGAGTTGACTTTAGAGCATGAAGGGATTTCTATACCTCACGTAAATTTATAAATATTTAGAAGAATTAAAAACTGGCATTAGAATTTCTACTGTTAATTGTTATGAAGGAAAGATATCATAGGGAAATTAAAAAATCGGAACAGCTCCAAGTTCAGAACTTTTAAGTAAAAATCTTACCTGTAAATACAGATGCAAGGCACAGGCTGGGCTCAATTTGTGTCTGATCCATATTACCTGGTGAAGCTACAGTTAAAAAAAAAAAAAAGTGTTCTTTTTCCAGAAGGAAATCAGTTAGGCATAGAAATAATCATGATTTGTTCCTGTTCACCAAAAGGAACACAGACCAAATACCCACAGTTACTCTCATAAAACCAGGTAAACAGAAGCCTGATTTAGTGACCTGGATGTAAAGAAGGATGTTAAACAGCTCTGTTTTAACACTGTCGATAGGAAATACTTTACCTAAGGCACTGTTATCTTTATGCGTGAAAAATGAGGGAAGGAGGAAGGAAAGACTCAGCAGTAATTCTGCAATTAAATTGAAAAATAAATACACTCAGCCCATATGGTGGTGCACACCTACAATCCTAGCCTCGGGAGAGGCTGAGGCAGGAGGATTGCCATGAGTTCCAGGCCAGCCCAGAATACATAGTGAGTTCAAGGCCAACCTGAAGCATATAATAAGGCCCTGTCTCAGAAAACCAAACCTATTTCATTCAAGGTTAAAAATTTTCATAGATTGTCTTACCCAAGGATTTAATCATTACAAAAAGAAGTTTAAAATCTCCCTTCTCCCTAGGCTAGCATGGGGCATACTGTTCAACACACTGTAAACAATACAACCAGTAAAGCTGTCAGGAAGTAAAGAAGAGCAACACACTATTAAACCAAGGCAAAATTTTTATAGTAAATGGAATAGGCTAAGGAGAAAAAAAATCTCATTTCACGGCTAAGGACTAGGAAGCAGCAAAAAGTTAAATAACTGAAGAGAAAAACAAGTAGTGCTGTTATAGCTTGAGTATCCGTAATCCAAAAACCTAAAATCTAACATGCTCCAAAGTCTGAAATGTTTTGACTGCCAACATGATACCATGGTGAAAAATTCCACACTTGACCTCATGGTGATAAGTCACAGTTGAAACACAAGGACACTAAAAATATTGTATAAAATTACTTTTAGGCTATGTGTATAAGGCATACAGGAAATATAAATGAATTTTGTGTTTAGCTTTATATCCTATCCTAAGATATCTCAGCATGTATGCGAAAATATTCCAAAATCCAAAAAATTGAAAATCAAAACAATTTCTGGTTCTAAGCATTCTGGAAATGGGATATTCAACCTGTAGTTCTCAAGTCGACAAAATACTCTGGACACCAAGGACATCAGTCTGTGTGGATACAATGCTGTTAACCTATGCTCTGACAAACAGCTGATTGAGGACCATCATTAACCATTGCTTCAAGCAAATTTTGGGGGCACAGAATAAAGAAAAGATTTAGAAATCAGTAATCAGTACTTCTTTTCTAATTTTTCTAAAATGAAGAATCAATCATCTCTCAAGATTTTATTTCATAAAAATTCAGATAAATTTTACAAGAAGTCAAGATATTTAAATGAACAAGATCATAAGCATTACATATTTCATTATACTTAGGCAATATATTCTTAGTGGGGACATTCATGTTAAGCAGAGTTATACTGTAGCAAGCTTCTAAAAATTAAGTACATTCAAGTATAAACCATACAATACAAATCAATTAAAAGTTTAAAAAACCAGTTTTAGAAGAAAATGTAATTTTATAAAGATGTGGCAAATACAACTTACTCAAATATATATGAAATCTGCAAACAGACCAAAATTGAATATCCAACTTTGATAGTTTTTAAAAAATCTTTAAATACATTAACAGTGTTTACTGTGATACATAGTATGATCAAAACTACAGTGAATATTTAAACATAAAAAGGAAGAAGAATCAGGATATATCTTGTACAGGTACAAATTCCCTATGATAAATGTGATCATTATGTATATCTAAAATGTACCAATAAACTTAATTTTTAAAAAAATAATTCATTATAGTAAAAGATTATACTGCAATTAACTCCCCTAAAGTACTCCCCGTCACTTCAAACACACTTATTTCCATCATTCTTGCCACTTTCTGAAGCAGTTCTGGAAGTCTTCTTTCATAAGTGTCTTTCTGTGGCTGCCTTGACATCTCAAATTAGTTCAAAATATTTATGGTTTAAAAAAAGGGTGGGCGGGGATTTAGCTCAGAGGTTTCACCGCCTGCTGCACAAGCGCAAGGACCCAAGTTCAATCCCCAGTACCAAAAAATATATGTATATATTTATGGTAATTTCTGTCAAATAAAATCCTATGGTGTGTCCTCATCTACTTCAGTCACTGGATCTGACATCATGCAATTTTTGGCTCTTTACAAAGCCAAAATGACCATGAAAGGCAAATGTTTTGAATGGATTCAGGACATTGAGGCAGTCACAACGGAGCAACTAAAGACACTCATAGAAGAGGACATTCAAAACTACTTCAGAAGGTGGCAAGAACAATGGGTCAAGTGTGTTCAAAGTGAGGGTGAGTATTTTGAGAGGGATTAAAAGCAATATGTCATTTAGTGTAATAGAGTAAAAAGAAAAGAATGGTTTAATGTTCACCGTATGTTTTGATCATATCTCATTTAACTATTAAATGCTATCTTTGTTTACCTGGCACTCTGCCTCTAAGTTTCCAGGAGTTAGAAAGGGAGGGAAATTAGTGCTTGGTCCCTCTGGCCTAGCAGAGCAGCCTTTCAGATTCTGCACAGCACATACAGTACAAATACAGAAACAAAAGTGTTGGTACCTTGGTACATGGAGGTCCCTCTCATTGAAGAACCATTTGTTTGTAGCAAATAAAGTGTCAGTCTTTATGAGTCTCAGGTTCCTCAGATATAAAATAAAAATATTACCTACCTAATTGGGTTGATTAAGGATCTCAGTAAGGTATGTCACATACAGGAAATGTACATAAATGGTAACTATTACAATTGTTGTTATCATTATAAACAAAAATCTCTTCACAATGGGGAGAGAACCTTGATGTATGCAATAAAGACTAACAATAAAAAAAATTCACTGCCTCAATATCAGAATCAACTATTTGTAACTTCCTGATCCTCACTTGTGACAGGATGGGGTGCACGGGAGAATGAGTACTGAGCTCTGCAGCTGAGGGTAAAAGTAGGAAGCACAACCTGTGACCAGGTCAGCACAGTTCCAAACTGCCTTTCAAAGCTATGGATTCTCACACTTCTTCAATCTGCTGCTCAAAACAGAAGAAACAATACTTACAAGGACTTAAGTCAAAGGATGAGGAAACAATTTTGCAATCTACAAATTTCTATTAATTTTCTACAGAAATTTTTCATGGGTAATAATGAGTAGAAACTGAGTCACAAATTATTTATGTAACTTATCCTTTTTACCTTTACCACAAAAAACAGACTTGTTAACCTTTACTTAATGATTTGAAGATACCACAAAATAAAGAACCAGTGATCTCAGATTTGGAAATAGAATCCCAGGCTGGGAAAACAAGGATACTGCTGGAAAAGCTTTAAATGAAGGCCTACGGAGGCACTGGGGTTGTACCACTTAAACACACTGTGTGTTTTCCAAATGCTCACCTTATCTGAATACTTGAGCATTCACTTTAAATAATCATTCAAAATCTTGTAGTTCTTTGGTTCAAATTAAAAGTAATCTATGGGCTGGGGATGGCAGTGGTAGAGTGCTTGGCTAGCACTCCAGTGCGAGGGAGGGAGGGTGGGAGGCAGGGAGGGAAGAGAGAAAGAGAAAGAAAAGGAGGGAGAAGGAGAGGAAGGAGAAGGAAGGGGAGAAAAAGAAAAGAAAGCAGGCTTTGTTATACTTAGTGCACAAACTTTTAAACTATTGGTATTGAAAGGGATAGGAATCTGAGCTTTATAATATTTGTACTAGTATTTTTAAAATTTATTTTTGGCTTAAAATTTTGATCTTCCATCTCTTTAAAGTTATTTTTAGTAAGAATCACTAAGATAGCAATACTTAAATCTGTAACTCCTAATATTATTATTTTAAGCAAACTCTTTATAGATTATCAGCTACTAACTGTACAGCAAGGATACACAGATGAAGCCCCGTAAAACAAGTTTTTTAACCCAGAAAACAAAAATTAAGGACAGTGGTTGGAAAATGGAAGAGCGGTGAGAGCCAGCACCATAGTCTCTCCAGGACAAGCTGTCTGGATCCTGCAAATCAACAGCCTGAAGACCAAAAAAAGGATGTAGAAGGCACACAAGAACACTGAGGGAACTGACAGAGGAGAAGAAAATAGGATACATTGCTACAAAAGAAACAGATCACTGATGCAGATTGAAGAACACCTGACCCAGTGGTTCAGTGGTGTACCTGCCCTGGCGAGGATCAGCAAAAACAACTCTGCTGCTCATTGAGAAACAGCGACTGGACCTGGGACAGTTTTGTACAGCTGGAGGCACTGGTGAAAGTGTGAGACAATATACCCTGAACGCCCACTATGGAGGAAAAAAAAAAAAGTTGGGCCACTTAGCTGGCCTGAGTGAAAGAAGGGAAGAGCTGTCTAGCCATGGTGGACTGCAGGCAATTGGTCAGCAGATTGAGGAAATTTATGTTGAGAGGTAGAGGTCAGGTTTGGCCAAACTCCACTCTGAGGACCACCCAGGGCCACTGAAACTGGCCCCAGCTACAAAGGGCCAGAAGCGTCCCCTCTGCTCTGTGACCAGAGACGTGGGTGGGCAAGGGGACACTCCCCCAATGCACTGCGACCATGAACACGAGCAAAAGACCCTAGCCAGTGGCAGGACAAAGGAGCCCACTACCTCTCCCCCTTTAGGCAGAACGTGAAAATAAACAAAGGTATGGAACAGAGGAGCCCAGTCAAGATGTGGAAGGGGCCAACAGTGCACAGACCTGAGAATAGCCTCAGGCTGGCTCCTGCAGAGGGTGGCACAGCGGCTAAGAAAGCTGAGTGGACAGGATCACAGCAGGGAGACTTGGGCAAGCCACATCAGGAGGACTGCTGACTGGGGGAAGGATCCCAGCTCTCAACCCCAGAAGTCAGAAACAGTCCCGTGTCCAGTACTGATCTTACTACAGAGCTGATGGGGCTACACAGCACACTTATGGGTTCTAATATCGAACACTAACACAGAACTGCAGACACCGGAGGAATTTTAGTATTTTTATTATCTTTCTTTTTCCTTGTTTGCTTGATTTATTTCCCTTCTTCAGTCTGGTTGGGTTTGGTGTTTGTTTTTTCTTTCCTGCTGCTGTTGTTGTTTAGGTTTTATACATTTATTCTTGTTCTACTCTATTCGTCTTCTTTCTCTCTTTCCCTCAACTATCTATCTCTCTTGATTTTATGAAACATTCATGTGAGTGAGCAGTCTCTTGCCTTTCTATTTTGCTTCGATATTCCTTTGCTTCCTTTTTCATGCTTTCTCTCTTGTCTTCTCCAATATCCCAAAGCTTCGGTATTCATCCTTTGCCTTCCAGCCTTGCTTCTACTGTATTTTTCTTCGCTTATCTCTGTTTCATCCCCTATCCCTTTTAAATTTCCCTCCCACAGGATAAAATCCTGTGGACTCTACTAAAGGGAAACTCACTGCATACAAGCTCCTGATTTAAGTTGATACTGTTATACAATGGTAGAGCTTGCTTATATGGTTAAAGGTACCAAACTAATAGGGACCACAGTTTATCAGTTGCTGGACTGTGTTAGATGCTATTGATACTGCTAATTGTACTACTTTCGGCAGGATATCATCATACCTGTTGTAATTAATTATTCTCAAGTCTATGACAAAACTGCGAGTGTCTGGGATCACAACCAACAGCATAGTCCAGGACAAAAGAACTGGGTGCTAAGCTAAATAAACAGCAATTTCTCATCCTCAATATATTGGGAAGGTAGGATCTTGGGATAAGCACAAAGACCAAGAACCACCTGCACCTAGAAAACATCTCTGAGGAACATGCATTTCCTAAACAAGCCTTGATAACAGTGATAAAGCTACCTACCATAAGAAAGCTACAAGCAACCCAGAAAACAAAATTAAATTAAAAAATAGAAAATGACAAGATCTAGAAGCAGAATACAACCCCAGATGTCTAGCCTGTCCAGAACAAGTACAGGGGTCAATGAGATAAACGACATTGGAAGCAATCTACCTGAACTTTCCCAAAAAGCAGCTGCAGAAGTAAATAAACAAATAAAAGAGGCTATAAAAAAAATCTTCGAAGCAAAAGAAATGGCAATCAAAATAAAGGACATGCTCAAGGAAACTAGAGTAAAAACAGACTAAAAAAAAAAAAAGAGTTTAGGAAAATGATGGAAACCATGAACACCCAATACAGCAAAGAAATGGAATCCATGAAACAGATTCAAACAGACATCCGGGAGATTAAAAACTCCATTGAAAGTATTGGTAATCATTTAAACCAGGTGGGTGAATCTAGAGTATGTGATACTAGGATTAAGGGCCTGTGATTACTAAACCACTACAGAGAGTAACTGGTTTTTGCATTGCCCTAATCCCAGTAGTCTGAATAAGACAAAAGGAGCAGAAAGACCCTAGTAAAGTCTCTTGTTGCTTTTGCTGCTTCTGCTGCCATGAACTGTTTACCCTCTGCCACCCTGCCTTGGAGGCAGCCGATTATGGACTGAAACTTCTAAGAAATGTAAGCTAAATAAACCCCTTCCCCTCTAACTTTGGGCGTCAGGTATTTTGTCTCAGCAACCAGAAAGAAAAGTAACTAACATACCTACTTAAAGAACCTATACTCTAAAAAGATGGAAAACAGAATGGACAGATTGCTAGATACATATGAATTACAAAAGCTGAGCCAAGAAGATATAAAAATTCTAAACAACCCAGTATCAGTCAATGAAATTGAAAATGTAACTAAAAACACCAACAAATAAAATCCCAGGTCCCTCTGGATTCACTGATGAATTCTACAAGAAATTTATAGAAGATCTAATGCCAATTCTCTTCAAACTCTTCAATGAACTAGAAAGGGAAGCAATACTCCCAAAATTATTACCTTGATAGCAAATCCAGGGACGCTGTAGCAACGCGAGTCGCGCGGAACACGCCGAATCAGCCCAAGCCTGGGCAGCAGTCCACTCGACACCACCCCCACCCCACCCCACCCCACCCCCGCTCCTCTGTACAGCCACCCGGTTCCACACTACAAAGACGCAGAGGACACCGGACCACCAGACCACTATACTGGGTAAGTTGGAGTCATCTTCACCTCCCATCAGGACCAGAACTATCTTCAGGGGAAGGGCAGCTGGAACCTGCAATACAACTCTGCAGAGTTCAACCCTACAGGAGGACAGGGAGCTCAACTTGGGACTTGCAGCCAGAAATCTGCCTGAATCTCACGGGTCTGTGACTGGCTTACTGAGACTCACTGACTTATCTCTGCACACTGCTACCCACGTTTTCTATTGTGACAGCAGAGACATACCCTGAAAGAGGCCCTTCATCTTCATGGTTATTTTTTATTCCCCAAATTAGTTTTATTATTTTGGTTATTTTCTCTTTTCTTTTCTTTTGCTCCTCTTATCTTTAATTTTTTCCCTATTCTTTGCAAATATTTGTTTTTCTCTCCTTTTTTTTTCATTTCTTTTCTTTTCTTTCTTTTCTCTTTCCTTTCTCTCTCTCTTACATTCACTCACTTGCTCTCCTACATTGTTCATCTTCCCTTTTTGTCCCTGTTTTGGTCCTCAGTCAGAGTTCTTCTTTATTTTCCTAGTATTCTCTTTTTCCTTCTCACCTGTGTCCTCTGGCCACACTGCTAACCTTCCCCTATCCTTCTTCCCATCTGTCCCTCCCTCCCCAACCCCTCCTAACTCCCCATCCCAAAGGGAAAAGTTGTTATATTGAAGAGTTTATTCACTATATGTAGGGTTGGTCCTCGATCTTGATTTAATTCACACAGCTAAAGGTGATAGATTAATAACTACCAGAAAATGTCACTGTCAAAGATGTACTTGATGCAATGGTGTTACTGATTTTATCACTTGGGCTAAGGTGTTGGTATTGATCTAGTTAATGAAGCTTCCTAGTATAAGGAAAATGAGATAGCCTTAGAGTCATTAGAGACTCAAAACTTAAAGAGCAGCTATATCTGGAAGACACCTCTGAGAAGCAATCATTCCATAAGGGTTCTAATTACAAGCAACAAAGATACCTACCATAAGCAATTTCAAACTATCACCCCAGGAGTTAAACCAAGGACAGTACCAAAAACAAAAATGAGAAGACATTTAAGCAAGGCACAAACTCAGACTTCCACCCCACCAAGGGTAAATCCTGGGGGAAATGAGATGGAAAAGTCCCCTAACCAACCACCTGGATACCCCAAACTGATAGCACAGGAAGTAACAAAACAGATGAATGAGGCTCTAGAAAAATTCAAAGCAGAAATAATCTCCCAGATATCCGCAGAGATGGTGAGCAGAGTGAAAGACATGATTAGAGGATCTAGAACAGAAACAGATAAAAAAATAGATGAGCTCAGAAACATGCTGGAAGCCATGAATACCCAGCATAAGAAAGAAATGGAAACCATGATCGCCCAACATAAGAAAGAAATGGAATCCACGAAACATATTCAAACAGATATTCAGGAGATCAAAAACTCCATTGAAAGTATCCACAGCAGATTAAGAGAATCTGAAGATGGAATATCAGATATAGAAGACAGGATCACAGTTAGAGACCATGAAAATAGAGATTTCTTAAAAATAGTAAGGGACCACGAGATCAATCCAACAACTGCTAGACAATGCAAAGAAGAATAGCAAATCCAAAGAAGGACTCAACCAAAAAAGAAAACTACAGACCAATCTCACAAATGAACATAGATGCAAAAATCCTCAATAAGATAGTGGGCAAACAATATGCAACAAATTGTCAAGAAGATTATACACCATGACCAAGCAGGATTATTCCCAGGAATGCAGAGAAGGTTCAACATATGCAAATCAATAAATGTAATACACCATATCAACAGAGCCGAAGACAAAAATCACATGATCATCTCAATAGATAGCGAAAAAGCATTTGACAAACTCCAACACCCATTCATGATAAAAACCCTACAGTGGGACTGGGGATTTAGCTCAGTGATTCCACCACCTGCCTCAAAAATGCAAGGTGCCAAGTTCAATACCCAGTACCAAAAAAGAAAAGAAAAAAAAAAACCCTACAGAAAATTGGAATATATGGTCTTTACCTCAATCTGATAAAAGCCATCTATGACAAACCAACAGCCAACATAATACTAAATGGGCAAAAATTAGAAGCCTTCGCACTAAAATCAGGAAGAAGACAAGGATATCCATAATCACTACTCCTATTCAACATAGTTCTGGAAACATTAGCCAGAGCAATTAGAAAGAAAAAGAAATAAAAAGAAAAAGTTAAATTATCATTATTTGCAGATGACATAATTCTCTACATAGAAGACCCGAAAAATCTACCAAAAGAGTTCTAGATTTAAAAACCAAATTCAGTAGCATAACTGGATACAAAGTCAACACTCAAAAATCAATAGCATTCCTGAACACAAATAACAAAGGATTCTCATATACAAGTAACTGAAAAAGAAATTTGAGAAACAACACCATTCACAATAGCATCAAAAAAACTGAAATACCTAGGAATAAATCTAACAAAGGAAACAAAAGATCTACACATAGAAAAGTACAGTACTCTGAAAAAGGAGATCAAAGAGGATATCAGAAGATGGAAAGATATCCCTTGCTCTTGGGTAGAAAGACCCAACATAGTGAAAATGGCCATACTCCCAAAACTGTTACACAGATTTAATGCAATCCCAATCAAATTACCATTAGCATACATCACAGAACAAGAGAAAACATTTCTAAAATTTATTTGGAACCAGAAGAAATCTAGAATAGCAAAAACAATTCTGGGCAACAAAGTCAAGGCAGGGGGCATCACAATCCCTGACTTGAAATTATACTTCAGAGCTATCATAATAAAAACAGCATGATACTGGCAACAAAAACACACAAAAAACAGACCTGAGGGCCACAGATTTAGCTCAGTGGCACCGTGCCTGTCTCACAAGCACAAAGTCCTGAGTTCCATCCTTGCACCAAAAAAAAAAAAAAAAACCAGACCCAAGGCCAGGTGTGGTGGTGCATGCCTAAACTCCCAGCGCTTGGGAGGCCGAGGCAGGAGGATCACTGTGAGTTTGAGTCTAGCCTCATCTATATAGTAAGTTCAAAGCCAGCCTGACCTGCACAGTGAGACTCTGTTTCAAAAAACAACCAGACCTGAGCATCAGTGGAGCAGACTAGAAGAATCAGAAACACCACCAAACACATTCAGCCACCTTATCCTTGACAAAAGGACCAAACACGTTCACTGGAGGAAAGACAGTCTCTTTAATAAGTGGTGCTACCTGGGGATTTAGCTCAGTGGTGCTGCCGCCTGCCTCGAAAGTGCAAGGTCCTGAGTTCAATCCCCGGTACAAACAAACAAAAAAAAAAATTAGTGGTTCTAGAAAAAGTGGCTTTTTACATGCCAAAGACTAAAACTAAACCCATGTCTCTCACCATGCACCAAAGTAAAATCAAAATGGATTAAAGATCTAAATATTAAAACAGAAACACAACCTGGTAGAAGAGAGAATAGGTAGAACTCTTGAGAACATAGATGTAGGCAAAGAGGTCATGAACAAAACCCAGACTGCACTGGAAATACTACAAAGAATCAACAACTGGGACCTCATCCTGTTAAAAAGATTTTGCACTGCAAAAGAAATCACCAACAGAGTGAAGAGACAACCCACAGAGTGGTAAAACATTTTAGCCAATAGTCCCTCAGATAAAAGACTAACATCTAGAATATACAAAGAATTGAAAAAAAAATCAGAGCCCCCACGTTTAAAGATCCAACCCAAAAACGAGCATCTGAAACGAACAGACACTTCTCAGATGAAGAAGTAGAAATGGCAAATAAATACATGAAAAAATGTTCGACATCACTGGTCATCTGAGAGATGACAACGCTGAGATTCTATCTCACTTCAGAAAGAATGGCTATTATGAAGAAATCAACAACAAATGCTGGTGGGGTAGTGGGGGAAAAAGGTACCCTTCTCCACTGTTGGTGGGAGTGGAGACTGGTCCAACTACTGTGGAAATCAGTGTAGAGATTCCTCAAAAAATTAGGATTAGAGGTCCCTTTTGACCCAGTTATTCCCCTGCTGGATATCTTCCCAAAAGAATTAAAAACATCACACCACAGTGATAGATGCACACCCATGTTTATAGTGACATAGTTTGTAATAGCTAAATCTTGGAAACAATCCAAATGCCCATCAACCAAAGAATGTATAAAAAAGATGTGGTTTTTTTTAATACAATGGAGTACCACTCAGCCATAAAAAAGAAAAGCTTGAGACATTTATAGCTAAATGGGTGCAACTTGAGACTATACTCCTAAGAGAAATAAATCAGACATATATATGTAAATATCACATTGTTCCTCTGGTGTGAGAAATTAAAAGGGTAAATACAAAAACTATAACAGATAATAAGAAATAAGAAAAAACTGTTCATGGCTGCTATCAAGAAACAACCAATAACAAATGCTGGTGGGGGTGTGGGGAGAAAGGAACCCTTCTCCATTGTTGGTGGGAGTGCACACTGGTGCAACCACTGTGGAAATCAGTATGGAGATACCTCAAAGAACTAGGACTACAGGTCCCATATGACCCAGCTATTCCCCTACTGGGTATCTTCCCAAAAGAATTAAAAGAATCATACCACAGCGATATATGTGCACCCATGTTTATAGCAGCACAGTTTGTAAGAGCTACAGCTTGGAAACAGCCGAAGTGCCCATCAACTGGACACTGGATAAAGAAAATGTGGTTTTTTATAAAATGGAGTACTACTCAGCCATAAAGAATGAGAAACTAGAGACATTTATAGCTAAATGGATGCACATTGAGGCGATACTCTTAAGTGAAATAAATAGGACACACGTGTGTAAATACTGAATAGTTTCTCTGGTGTGAGAAACTGAAACTTTAAATAAGGATTAAAATGATGAAAATGAATAACTGATAATGTGAAATAGGAAGAAAAGGTCCAAAGGGGTAGGGGAAGTGAGAGGGGCAGGGGAAAGGAAAGAAGGGAAAGGAAAAATGATGAGAAAAGGGAAAGATGGAAACAAAGCCTCTGTAAATAAGGAAGGGTGGAGGGGGTGAAGGGAGAGCAGGGAATGGGGAAAAAATAAGAACCAAGATGCATCATGTAAAGGCACAAGTTCCCAATGAGAAATGTAAATGTACTGTATACCTAAAATGTACCAATAAAAGAATTTAAGGGGGGAAAAAAGGAGGAGGAGGAGGAGGAGGAAGAAGAAGAAGAAACTGTTCAAAAAGAAAGGGAAACTGCACTTCCTGCCGGTGGGTAGGCAGTGGCCATGGAGGACGAGCCACCTCCGGTGGAGGAGCAGCGGAGGCTGCGGGAGGAGCTGAGCGAGTTCGTGGAGGGCTGCTACCGGACGCCGGGGTAGGTTGACTGACAGCATTGCTGGGCTGGAGTCTGGATCAGCTGGACCCTGGGGAGGAGGAGGAGGGGGCTGAGGGTGAAGTTGTGATATGTCCTTGTGATTCTAATCATCACATGGCCAAATCATCTTTATTAAAGCACATGGAGTCCTGTAGACTGAGGAAAACGGGCTATACTAAAGAAGAAGAGGATGAAATATATAATCCTGATTTTTTTCTATGAGAATGCCAAGGTACCTTCAGTTACTTTGAATAAGGAGTCCAGATCATTCCAGATCATTAATCAGGCTAGAACCACAGTTGGAAAAGATGGTGATTGTTGCAATCAAATAATTGGGGAATGTATTCTTCATTGCCTGTTGAAGTTCCTGTGAATCACAAACGGTTTGTTTGTGATCTGACCCAAGCAGATCGTCTTGCCCTTTATGATTTTGTGGTTGAGGAAACAAAGAAAAGGCACTCTGATTCTCAAATCATCAAAAACGACAGTGATCTCTTTGTAGACTTGGCTGCCAAAGTCAATCAAGATAATAATTGGAAAAGTCCAAAATCTTACCTTGAAATTCTGGTGGAAGTTAGAGACTATAAAAGAAGATGCCAGTCCTATAGAACTAAGAATGTTCATATAACCAAGAAATCATATACTGAGGTGATTTGGGATGTCATAAATGTGCACACGGAAGAACTCAGTAACCACTGGCAAGAAGAGCAGGAAAAGGCAGAGGGCGATGCCGAAAAGAGTGAAGAGAGGCGCTCAGCCTCAGTGGACTCACGGCAGTCTGGTTGGTGGGAGCTACCTGGAGGCTGACAGTTCACTCCATAGAAGGGATTGGAGCAGGGGCCCACATAAATGGAAAAGAAATAAAGATAAGGATAAAAACTCTGAGTCAAGAAGGAGGAAAGAGAGGGATGGGAAAGATATCATAGTCATAAAAGAAGAAAGCAAAAACCATTTTTGTATGTGTAATTCATTATGCTCGTGTCATTACATCCAATATTCTGATATTTTAATTATAATTGCTTTGCACAGCAGTGTGTTTATATGATGCGTCTAGTGCTCATTATTTTTCAATAAATACTTATGCTTCAAATCATAAAAAAAAAGAAAAGGAAACTGAAGGGGGGAGGGGAAAAGGAAGGGAAAAAAAGGAAAAAATGGAAAACAACTTTTGTAAATAAAAGGCGAGGGGACTGGGAGAAAAAGAGGAATCAAGATATATCATGTACAGGCACAAATTCCCTTTGATGAATGTTATTGTTATATATATTTAAATTGTACAAATAAAATTAATTTTTAAAACCCAAAAATTAATTATTAAATAGATGTCCAGAATCTAAAACAAAATTTAATAAAGTGACATCTAAACTTAGTAATACTCAGGATGGCTTCATTTTTAAATAGTAATTTGAGTTCACTAAAAAAAGTAGGAATACTTGGGTATTTAAAAATACATAATTGGTTGCCTACTTTTTAAATAATCTTCCAAATTAAGTTACTCATTGGCTGTATATCTAGTAGGTATATCAACTCTCTCAAATAATATTTTCAGAAATAGGCTCTTAGCAGCATAAAAGCTTATATACAACTCCCAAGAACTCAACTGTTAACTCATACAAGATCTGCCTGTCCTGATTTCAGACCGTGATTTATCTGAATAACATACACTTAATTATTAAAACTCATCGGAAAGCATTTAAGAACTTGAGAGTACTGCTATGTATTGTTATAACACAAAGTGCCTGCCTTTTAGGGGCAAGAATGTCTAGCGGGACATTCCAACATGTAAAATCTGATTGAGAACAGAGACCATGCTTTAGTAGACAACTTTATCTTTAACACACTTCCTGTTAGTTCAATGACCTGTGAAATAGCTACTAAAACAAGTTCCTCTCAGATAATTCTTTATAAAAGCATGAAATAATGGTCACAAACTAAATGAATCTTAAAAATTACAATAGGTTTGCCTTGTGAAAGAAGCCATACTAACAGTATGATTTCATCTATATAAAGTACAAAAACAAAAGAATTAATCTTTGCTCGTAGAAGTCAGAGCAATGGTTTCGGCCTTGCAGGGTGGAGGCTAGGACTGAAGAGAACTAGGGAGGCTGCAGCAGTGCTGGCGATGTGGTTCCTCACGCTGAGCCCTGCTTGCACGAGGTGCCCCTCTGTGGCAGTTCTTTGTTGTGTGTCTAGGCTACGCCTACTTTCCTGTATGTGCATTATTCCTCCATAAAAGGGTAAAATTGAGAAATAAAAACCAAAAAGGTTAGTTTCTGGAATTAAAGGTAATATCTTTGTAATTCTGAACTGATTTCTAATGATGAAATTGCCAAATTACTAACCTTACTATGTAGCCTTTCACAGAAAGTGAATAGTGACTCCTAAGGCACCACCCATACTGCTGACTACAAACATGAATTCCTTTAAACCTTGAAATACAATGAGCTGCATCTATGCAGAAGCAGAAGGTGAGTTTCTCCTTGTTGTTACTCTAGACTAACTCACATAGCTTACTAAGATAGGTGATGCTCTACACCAATTACCCATTGGATTTAGCTGAAAGCACAAACTGTCATCCAATTTTAACTAATCTTGAAAGAATTTCTGAAATAGTCCTATGTTCTATAAATGCACATTAATTCCTTTTCAGGCATGAAAAAGTTTACAAAGCAATGATATAACTATACTTAAACACAACTATAACTCTTACTTAACAATGACTCCTACAATTTTAATCTTACTATATTATACCAGGCCACAGAGTATGCAGAAGGTCACTATTATAATGTTCTTATAAATGATACTTGACAGGTACAAAGGTTGAAGGCACAGTAACTTCCTACCACTATAATCTATACAGAGAAAATTTATTTTCTTAGATGGAGATCCTTCTTAAATATAAAAATCTCTCAAATTATGGCTTGTGATTATCACTAAAACTACACTGTATTATCTTTGCAGTCTTTACAATGGGTTTTGCCATACCAAGACATTCCTAACTAAATTTGGAAACAATAATTAAATCTGACATTGTGACCAGTTCAGTTTCCCAAGACCAGACCTGGTAACTTTTTAAAAAGTGAAAGAATGAAAAATGAGCTTTCAAATACAGGAAGCCACTAGAAAATAAGAACAACACCATTCCATATCCTAAAATAAGATCTTTAAAGATTTTTTGTCGAATAGTTAAGTTTTGGGGGGAGGCAGGAGGGCAGGGTGACCTGCTCACTGTACACACGACACCAGTGGGAATAAGGGCCAGTCCAAGTTCTGTTCCCATTACTCTGGGGGAGGGTTCCAAGCTGTGAGGCGCAGCTGTATCGGCCCTGCTAGCAAAGCCATCACAGCAGTGCTTTGATAGCATGAGGCCCCAAAGTGTGAGGATATCGAGAAGGCAGCAGTTGCTGGCTGTGAAAACAGTCTGATACAAACCAGATGGGAACTTACTAGGTGGGTAACACAAAGGAAAACAATTGGCTCATTCAACAAAGTCAGGACCCTGCCAGAGAATTCACAGAAGACAGTAACAGTCACCCAGAGCTGATGCAAACAAGAAACAGCCATGTCGTTATAGTTTGAGGAACTGTTTTTCCTCAGACTAAACAAAGTTTTGATTTCTAATTCTTGTATTCATTAATTATAGTTTGGTGTACCAGCCTTTTTGATAAAGACAAATATTTCATTTATATAATACAATATACATGTGATACCAAGAGAAATAGATGAGTTATAGAAACTAATTTTGTGCTGCTTCCTGTAAAGTGCTATGAACATAGGCTAACTATCTCAGGAAACTGCTACATTTAGAAAATGATTGATCATGCTGACACAGTAATTAAACCCAACATAATATTTCCAGGACTTCCTAAGTTCTGATTAGAACTACAGTTCTACCTAATGATTTTTCTGACTTCATTAGCTGGCACAGTATTATTGCAATTAATTATATTCACAGGCAAAAAGTGCCCACGTTTTCTGTCTGCTCAGAGTTGACAAATATAACAAATAATAACAATTAGGTTTTAATATACCTTTTGGCAACTGCATTTCATTTAAAGACTTTTGCAGGTATATACTGTACATACAAGATTATAAGTATGTATGTATGTACATATATATGTAAACATACTATTTGTTTTTACTTTTGTGTGTGTGTGTGGTTTTTTGAGATAGGGTCTTGCTATGTAGTTCACAATGGCCTTGAACTCACTGTGTAACTCAGGTTGGTCTCAAACTTGCGGTGATCCTCCTGCCTCAGCCTCCCAAGTACTGCAATTATAGGTGTGCACTACCATACCAGGCTGTTTTTACTATTTTAACAGGAGAATTAGTATTCTAGCATAAAATAATTCACAAGTAATTGCATTTCTTCTACTGGAAACCCCAGCACAACTTGGGCCTCTACATTACTAACAATTAGAAAACGCACCTAAGGTTGGAGATGCAGCTCAGTGCTAAAGTGTGTATTTAGCATGTGCAAGGACTTAGGCTCAATACCCAGCACCATCAAAAAATTAAAGACAAAAAGTAAAAATACACCTAGGGATGCTTTAAATTTATAATTACCATTTTTAGGTGATGGCTAATGAGCCCATAGAGGAAACTGTCAAAATAATGTATCACACAGCATTTCTTATGTACATATTTGCATATATTTTCTAATTGACTCTGCTTTATTTTGTGCTTTTATAATAATAAAAATAATTACGTTCCTTGGCAGACATTTATCGGTTGAAACATGAATATTGCTTCGGTATATGGAACACCTATCAAGTTTCCCAATCTGCAACTGCTGTACTGACCAAATCATTGCCACCGACTCTTCCCACCTTAAAAACTGACACTGAACACTTAACACCTTTCCTGTCTACTGGCTCTTTCATCCTGTATTAGTAAACATTCCCATTGCTGGCTCAAAATAACTGACACCCAAAACTTAAGAGACAGGTTTAACCTGGCTCAAAGTTCCAGAAGTTTTAGTCCATAGTTAGCTGGCTCCAAGACAGAAATGTCATGGCAGGAGGTTGTGGTAAAGCAAAGCTGTTTAGTTCATGGTGACAGGGAAGCAAAGCAGGGAAAACAGCACCAGAGAGGAAGAGGCCAAGGACCAAACACAGTGCCTATGTCACACCTCCTGACCCACCCAGACACATCCAAAGTGCTTTACTAATCCCCAGGCAGCCTGACCATATGCCAGTCAAGTTGACTGTCACATAGCCCATGCAAGGCAATTGAAGTAAACCAGAGAAGCAGAAGTATAGCAACATTTTGGTGTGTAGGTTGATGCTGTCTTTAGAATCTCCTATCAAAAGTATTTTCCCTCTGTTGCGCACACACACACACACATTCATATATTTAATATGTTTAATATATTAATGCATTCATATATATTTAATATATGAACGCATTATATATTATATATACATTTATATTACATATATTTATATTTATATATTTAATATATAAATACATTATGTATTTAATATATGAATGTGTGTGTGTGTTACTGAGGATTGCTGAGTTATATTCCCCAGTCCTTTTTACTTTTTTATTTTGAGGCAAAGTATCACTAAGTTGCCTTGAGCTTGTGATCCTCCTGCCTTAGCCTTCCAAGCAGCTGCGGTTACAGGCATGTGCCATCAGGCCTGGCTAATATAGCTACCATATACTTTTTTAAAGTCAAAATTAGTTTGTGCAACAGTGCTAGGTGATCATTTTGATCAAATTTAATGATCAAATCCAAGAAACTGCTTATGCCTAGATAACCATAAACTGAATTCCCATTTAAAAAGTAGGAAAAAAAAAAAAAGGAGGAAAAAGAACAACTAAGACAACATGGTCTAACTTATTTACTTAAGTCTTATATAAAAGGCATCAAGAATCAATACATCACTCATCAATGAACAAATTAATTCTGATAACTTTATCCAAAGTTTTTCTCAACACATTAAATCAACACCCTTGCCTTGGATTTCTTAGTAAATTTATTTCTTAGACTTTTAACTCATTAAAAAGAGAATTGGTCTCACTTCTGTTTATAGGCCTATTGAGTTTGTGTTTTATTTTGGTACAGAAAGAAGTCCTCAAAAGGTCTTGAACAAGGAGTCGGGTGATCTGACACTTTTTTTTTTTGGCACCAGGGATCGAACTCGGGACCTTGTGCTTGCGAGGCAGGAGGCTAAATCCCCAGCTATCTGATACATTTTTTAAAAGACCATTCTGAGTTGGGTGGATAATCAACAACAAGGGAGGGAAATGAAAACAGGAAAGATCAGATGTGTTATGTATATGTACCAACTCCCCATAATGAATGTAACTGTTGTGTACTGTACTATAAACATGCACTAATAAAAGTAAACAATGTTTTAAATACACAAATAGAAAACAGGGAAGACCAACTAAAAAACTTATCAAGATAATATTATCATTGAAAAACATGTTTAAAACCAACTTCAAAGCTAAGGAAGGTAACTGGAAACTTAGCTTGACAGCAAGTTGCTGAAACAAATCTTGGCTAGTTTTATTAGAACACTGAAAAGAGTAGTATCAGGCAACATTTTTTCAGCATCTTTGCTGTGAGAATGAAAGCTACAAAGTGTGAGAATTCTTTAACATTTGAAAAACATTACAAATATTAGTTCTGTCACTGTAGGCTTGAGGCAAGAAACAGATCTATCACATTTGGCAGTGATTGTGTTCTGTCCTAGTATAACTACATGCAAGACATATTGACTGTTTGAAGTACGATCAAACTAGTAAGGAGCTCATCAACAATATTATGCAAAGGAAGTGAAAAGGAACATAACATGAAGACTCTGGGCTATGATTACTGTAATGAAATATTTGAAGGTGGTCTTACTGAACCCCTTGTTTCTAATGCTCATATAGGAACAAGAATAAATAAGTCAGAAGTTTGTGAGAGGCAAGTGTTGAATTAGAAAGATTAAGGCTTTCTACCCATAAAATGTACAGCAAACTGGTGCATTCCCTGATGCTGTGGGATGATAATCTGTTGTGTCTAGAGCCCCTTTTCCTGGTCCCTCTCCTTTCCCTACCTGTAAATGTCTAAGACCTTATGCCTTGAATGCTTCTCTTCCCTCTCTACATGGTCAACTCTCACATGTCACATCTGGCGTGTACAATGTTCATCTTCCTTGCTGTGGTGACACTAATCTTCATCACTCCATCAAGGCACTACTGTCCTTTGTTTTCCCTTTAAATTAATGAACTAATTTCCAAGGAGATACTTTAAGACTATGCAAATATCCTGCTCCTCATCAAAATTTCTATGTTTATATTCATCAATAATTTTTACCTGACCTAATCTTTACTATGATGACTGCAAAAATGCTGACTTTCCAACATTAGCATTCACTTCACATGTGCCAGTGGACCCTGAATTCTTCTGTTACCCTTTTATTTTTCTTATCATTATCCAAAATTGCTGTAAATTTGTTTACTTGTATGTTATCTGTTAAGGCTTTGTGAAAGCAAAGATTCCACCTGTTATCTTTCACAGCATCCTCAAGGCTTTAAAAAATGTCTGATAGGGCCAGGGATTTAGCTCAGTGGTTTCACCGCCTGGCCTGCTGTGTAAGCAAGGACCCAAGTTCAATCCCTGGTACCAAAAAAAAAAAAAAAAGTCTGATGGAGCAGTTACTCAGGAATGAATGAATGAATGAGCAGGGTGTGGTGGTATACACCTGTAATCCCAGCACTCTGGAAGCCTGAGGCATAAGGATTACAAGTTCCAGCCCAGCCTGGTCAATTTAGCAAGACCCTGTCTCAAAATAAAAGAAATAAAAAAGGGCTGGGGATTTAGCTCAGTGGTTACGCCTGCCTTGAAAGGGCAAGGTCCTGAGTTCAATCCCCAGTACCAAAAAAAACCAAAAAACAAAAAGAGATGGAAAGATTTTCTGCCGGGGATTTAGCTCAGCGGTTCCGGCGCCTGCCTTGAAAGGGCAAGGTCCTGAGTTTGATCCCCAGTACAAGAAAAAAAAACAAAAAACAAAAAGAGATGGTAAGATTTTCTGCCAGGGATTTAGCTCAGTGGTTTCGCTGCCTGCTGCACAAGCGCGAGGACCCGAGTTCGATCCCCAGTACCCAAAAAAAAAAAAAAAAAAAAGGGCTAGGGATTTAGATCAGTGTGAAGATCCTGGGTTCAAGGAGGAAGAAGAAGGGAAAGGGGAAGAGGAGGAGAAAGAGGAAGATGAGGAAGGGAAAGAGGAAGAGAAGGAAAAAGAAAAGGAAGGAGGAGGAAGAAGAAAAAGAATTCTCCTAAAACCAGATACTGGAAGGAATTAAAACTACAGAGTTGTTTGGGGGGGTTTGTTTTGCAGTACTGGGGACTGAACCCAGGTCCTTCACACTGAGCTACATCTCTGGGCTTTTCTACATTTTTAAAATTTGGGGTAGGGTCTCCCCAAATCACTAAGTGGCCCAGGCTGGACTGGAACTTCTGATCCCTTCTGCTTCAGATTCCCAGAGAGCTGGGATTATAGGCATCTACCACCACATCCATATCCAGCTTAGAACTATGTTTAAAGACAATCCCTTTAGAATTTTTTCTTCATAAAAAGATATGAACATTATTCAAAATCAGTAAAACACACCCAGAAAACTTCATATGCCTAAATCCAAGTTTTCATTTGTCCTTCTTACCTCTAACATCCTCTGTCACCCTCATTTGCATTTCATTTCTAAATCATCACAGGTTTGATTGGCCTGGTATCTTTTAAGAGCTGCCATTATACTTGAGTTACATGTTTTACATAGGAATCACAGGGGAAGAAATATGACCTTTACTTAATGCTGTGTTCTGTACTAAAGGACAATAGGGGCAGACCTTTCCCACTTAAAAAAATTTTAATGATTTTTTTAATAAAGCTACTTGTGTAAACCTTCCTAGATGATGTTTTGCTTGGAGTGGGGTTGGGGTAAAATGTTGGCCCCAAAGGTGTAACTGGGGGCATTTTATATAAATAAAATATTATGTATTATTATAAATATATTATTCTATATAATATCAATAATAAAAGTGAAAAAAGCAAAAATTGGGCCGGGGATTTAGCTCAGTGGCATAGGACTGCTTTGCAAGTGCAAGGTCCTGAGTTTGATCACCAGTACCAAAAAAAAAAAAAAAAAAAGCAAAAATTATCATGGAGGCCATCCCCCAAGACACTGTGGCTCCGGCGGCAGCCGACATACCCTCAGAAAAGCGCCCCCAGAAGAAACAAGTTTGACCACTATGCTGTGTGGAGAACACCTTAAAATAAGATGGAATTGTATAACCCTAAGTGTGCTGTAACCATAAGTGTGCTGTAACCCTAAAGTGTGCTGTGACTTTAAGAGTGCTGTGAGTGATATGTAACCATAGTAACCATAAGATATAGAAGTAGAACCTTAAGCGGTGTGGAATTGATAAGGATGAACCCCAAACTGGACAGGGCGTGGCCCAAATGGACAGTGTGATAAGTCTGAACCAATACCACAAACGCCCAGTTAGAATAGTATAAAAGGAGCTGAAGACCTCAAGCAAGTCGACGATCCGTCCCACCGACCAGTCTACTAGTCAGTCTGTTGATCTGACTACCGACCGGGACACATGCACCTGATCCCGCTGGAAGGAGCATCGCCACCGACCAGACGAGACCAGAGGACGAGGCCAGCGGAGAGACGGACAGCCTAGCGCCCACTCGACGCCCTTCGTCTACGGATCGGACCCTCTGACCCCACGGGAGGAAACGTCGCGCTCCCATAAGGACTTGCGCAGTACAGTTACAGGGACGTGGTCACTGGCAGCCTTAATATTGTCTTATTTAATATCGTGTGATAATTGCATAGAAGTGAATTATAATAATATGTGTGTAAACTGCCATCCGAGTCTGAGTCCTCTTTACCCGCGGTACCTGCTCGCGACAGCCGTCATCAAGTTCCCCCTGACCACAGAGTCGGCCATGAAGAAGACAGAGGACAACAGCATACTTGTATTCATTGTGGATGTCAAGGCCAACAAGCACCAGATCAAACAAGCTGTGAAGAAGCTCTAGGACATGGATGTGGCCAAGGGCAATACCCTAATCAGACTGGGATCATCTAAACTGAGTCCAGGGGGCTAATTCTAAATACACATTATTTTCACCTTAAAAAAAAATTATCATGGATAAGAAACTTTAGTCAAATTAAACATTAACTTTTATAAAATAAATATATAACACAATAAAAAGGAGAAAAATGTTTGCCAAGAACATGTAAGAAATATTACAAGAAATAATGATTTGTGTTGCCTTTTGTCATTAGAATTTCATTTTTAAAAAAAATAATTATAGAGCAGAGACTGGTACCAAAATATAGACTCTCAGGTACTTGGAATCAGGCACTTGGAAGCTGATGGGTGTGAGACCAAAGGACTCCATTTTGTTGAAATGCATCACTCCCCTAGTCTCTCACAAGTTAATGGTTACAATGTGCCTGCTTTGGGACAAAAGATACAATCTGTAACAAAACAAAGTTCCTGAGTTAATTGCCCAGCCATCTGTTTGCCCGGGAAATAACTGTTCCAGACCCACTATCCATAGAACAATCTGTAGATGTGCTGACTGTCAGTACACAATGGTCGTGACTATTAGTCAGTGTGTCTGCTGACCATCAGTACGTGACAGTCGGCCACTAACCTTTGTTCCTCTTTTCCCTCGTAAAACCTACATGTAGCCACCCCTCAACCCCGATGTACCTAGCCAATCAAAAATGTACACTTCATGCTTGCTAATTGTCAACCAATCATGTAACTGCTAAATGGAAAATCTCCAAACCTTGCTGTAACCTCTATAAAAACCCCGCTAATTTGAAATTTGGGGCTCTCGATCTCGATCCACTACGTCGGTGACAATTGAGAGTCCCTGCTCGAGCTTGAATAAACGACCCTCGTGCGTTTGCATCGGAATCGGCTCCTTGGTGGTCTTTGGGGACTTCGCGATCTGGGCACAACAATGGGAAAACTAGAAACTACAGGGAAGTTAGAGATGACAGAGCACAATACAGAGAAAAGACCAAAGCAGTCTGGAAAGTTCACCCCAGCGCTGAGGAAGGAGGATTTGTTTCCACTGACACAGGTAAGATAGTCAACAACTCCAGGGAGAATCAACAGACTACCCCAAGAAAAGCCCAAAACTATTGTAAACTGCAAGAACAGTATGGACTTTTATTCTGAAAGTGACTTCTCACTCAAGGCAGACGAGAAGTGGAGAAGCAATCCAGTTCAGTGCCTACCACATTTGAGAGGGTTTAATCAGGAGCCATTTTGGGAAGGAGATAATTGTTTAAGACTGAGACACAGAACATCTACACTTCAGAAATTCTGGTGTCACCCAATCACAGTAACTGGGTGGGAAACAGCCACAAAAGAGAGCTTTGGATAAGGTACAATCTAGACATACACCCCCTGAGAAGTTCAAACTCAGGATGAGGGCTCTTCCCTCTGTCCTAAGAAGCCAAGCCTAGTGTCTATGCCTTCCAGAGCGGGGGTGGGTCTGAAGTTGCTGGCATTAACACCAACAGACTGCCTGACTCCCCCAGTCAATGCCTCACTACCTATATCAGCACACAATTCAGTGGTCTATTTGCTGTCCCCATTTACCAACATGCAAGGAGATGGCACAGGTTATGACTGCCATAGCCTAGGGTGTATGGACAGAGGGGCACATCTGAAGTGTGGCCCAACTCACAACCCACAGGCTGTAAACCTAGGCAGAGAAAATTGTTTCTTGGGGTGCACACAGGGACATGAAAAGTGGGAATTACTGGAGTGGCTGTAGCCTTAGGGCAGACTCCTTTGACTGCCTATGCCCATCGGGAAGGCAGGTGCATAATCAAGCATTCGCCTACAAAAACAGACCCTGGGGGGAAAAGACTCCTTCAAAAACACAGAGGAACTGCTTTCAACTCATTTCATTTTCTCCCCACCCCGCACTTGATTTTGGAGTTGAAAGGGGGTTTTGCCCTTTTTTCTTCCAATTTTTTTTTCTTTTTTCTTCTTCTTTTATTTCTGCTGTCTTTTCTTTTTCCTCCTTTTTCTTTCTTTCTTTCTTTTTTTTTTTTTTTTTTTTTGGTACCGGGGATCAAACTCCAGACCTTGCACTTGCAAGGCAGGTGGCAAAACCACTGAGCTAAATCCCTAGCCCCTTTCCTCCTTTTTCTTATTTGCTCTTTTCTGTTATTTTTTACCCAATTTTATTAATTTCTTTTTATTTATTAATAGGATGCTTTACTTCACTTTTTGTTGCAGTGAGCAACAAGCGACATCATGGAAGATGAAAAACATTCCTCAGACATGAGACTTAGTTCAGTCACTGAGAGGCCCAGAGAGGCTATCTCATCTGCGAGTGCCCAGCCATTAGGGAGACTCTGGGAAAAGAAAAGCCCTGGTTGTCAAGAACTATCCGGCTTTTATTTAGAATATCAGAGTAAAAGAAAAAAGAAGGAGAAAATGGTTTGGGCATGGAGCTGTCTTAAGGCAAGGTAGTTTTTCTTGGGGAATGGGGAAGGGCCATGGCCAGACACAATATACTTTACTTAATCTAAACTTCTTGTTGTTTAACCATTTGATTCTCACACAGCCTGTGAGCTTTTGCCCCGTATTGTAACCAGTCACTCCTCATAGAGTCTATACGTTTCTGTCTTGAAGTTTAACCGTTCAGTAAATCATTCACTGCTGGCCAGGTCCCCCACAACTTTTCTCTCCTACTCCTCATCTTTCTTTTCTTTATTTTTCAAATTTTACTTCGTTCATTCTCCTGTTCCCCACCTAATCTATCTTTACTAGCATAATCACTAAGTTTTATTAATCTTTACATATTTAGTTAATTCTATGCGACCACTGTTGAATTTCTATTGTTAACGGAGGAATAGTTGTTGCATTTAGTAGATATTTACTGCATCTCAATATTCGGTTGCCCTTGTGTTAACAGTATCTAATGGAGCTCTTTTTTATGGTTAAGGGTGGTACATTATTGGTTCTTATGGTATGATCTGAGAGGACAAAGTGTCGGACCTGGAGATACGCTTCATGCCAGTGACTATATACTCAGAAATCTTAAAAACAAGAGATCAAGAAAAATGGATCCCATAGCTGCTAGATGATGCAAGGATTATTCTAAGATTAATTAGAATTAGTGAAAAATCAGAAGAGAGCATGAATCACAGAAATAAAAAATGATTACAACAGAAATAATAGCAGAAAACATCCCAAATATGGGGAAAGAATTTAACATACAAATAAGTGAGGCATGTAAAACCCCAAATAGCTACAATCAGAAAACAACTTCTCCATGATACATCATAGTCAAAATTCCAGGTCTAACACAAGGACAGAATCTTAAAACCTGCTAAAGAAAAGTAACAAATTACTAATAAGGTAAACCCATGAGAATTACAGCAAATTTCTCAACACAAACCTTAAGGGCCAGTAGAACTTGGAGTGAAGTGTTTCAAGCCTTAAAAGAAAACAACATCCAACCCAGACTGATTTATCCTATAAGACTATCTTTCAAATCTGATGAAAACATAAGGACTTTTCTCGACAAAGAGCAGCTTAGGAAATTCATGATTGGGAGAGAGAGATCCCTGGCCGCCTGGAACCCTGCTCCAGCCAACCCGCGCCACGCCCACCAGCAACCAGCCTGATGGTGAGGACCCTCCCCACTCGCCAAGCCCATAGCAACCAGCTTAGCCAGTCTGGTGGAGAGAGAGATCCCTGGCCACCTGGAGCCTGGCTCCGAACAACCAGCAACACACCCACTGGTGACCAGCGAGACCGTGAGAACCCCTCGCCACTCACCACACCCATAGCAACCAGCTTAGCCAGGTGGATGCCTGCAGCACACCCTCCCCTCCTCCCGCCTCTGGCCTATGGGCTGTGCCGCTACCTGGATCCACACTACAAAGCCACAGAGGGGCATAAAGGCCATTGTCCTGAGTTCCAGAAGATAGAGCAGAAGTGAACAACAGAGAGAGAGCCTCTCTCTGGCTCCTTAATGAAAACTGAAGCCCACTGGCAAAGTGAAGAGAATCTCTGCAATAAAGGCACCAGGCCACCATACTTGGTAAGTTGGAGGAATCACAACCTGCCATTGGAACCTGGATTATCTTCAGGGGAAGGGCAGCTGGAACCTGCAGTAGAACCTCATACAGTTCAACCCTGCAGGAGGACAGGGAGCTCAGCTTGGGACTTGCAGCCAGAAATCTGCCTGAATCTCATGGGTCTGTGACTGGCTTGCTGAAACTCATTGACTTATATCTGCACACTGCTGCCCACGTTGTCTATTGTGAGAGCAGAGACATACCCTGAAGGAGGCCCTTCATTTTTCTTTTTTATTTGTTATTTTCAAAATTATTACTTTTTTTTGCTCTTATTTTTAATTTTTCTTTTTCTACTCTTTTCAAATTTTTATTTTTCTCCTTTTTTCTTTCTTTTTTCTTTTCTTTCTCTCTCTCTCACACTTGCTCTCTTGCTGTCTCACATTGTTCTTCATCTCTCTTTGTGTTTGTGTTCTGCCCCTAATTCAGATTTCTTCTTTATTTTTCTTGTCTTTTTCCTTCTCTCAGCTGTATCCTCTGACCTCACTGCTAACCTTCCCCTATCCTTCTACCTATCTATCCCTCCCTCCCCAATGCCTTCTAACTCCCCATCCTGAAGGGTAAAGTTCCTATACTGAAGAGTTTATTCATTATAAACATATACTGGGTTGGTCCTTGATTTTTTTTTACACGTATAACTTCATTATCATTCACTAAACACACACATATACAAAATTAAAATTATTCAAAGAAAAGCAATGCAAGGGAAAAAACTATAATAATATTCAAATATAATAGAACTCAAACAAAGCAAAACTGAAAATTACTTAAACATTTTTCCATATAATTTAAAAAAAACATCTCAAGCATTAACAAGACATCAAAGGATGTGATTTGTTTTAGAAAGATTTTCAAAACTAATACTGAACAAATACTGGGTTGAAAAAAAATTCTAATTAGCTAGTAGACTCCACACAGGCCAATTATTTTTTAAATTTAAATTTCAATGTAGTCATGAGACACGTGATGGAAATATAATCTGAGAAATATCTTATCAGACAATTTCATCCATGTGTATCGCAAAGTGACACACAGAGTGCCAACTTCTACGTACAAGCTGAGAAGGTATACGTCAATCATCTGTGATGGCCCCTTGATATTATCCAAATACGCAGTTAAACACAAGATACATGAGGCTACCACTGGCATAGCACCACACTGTTTTACAGTAAACACTTTTATATAAATAGGATTATGCTCTAAAGGATGAAAAACACAGCAGGTTATGATAAATTCCTAAAAGAGTAACAGTCATTTATCACACTATCAAGTACTGTGTACTGTACATAGTTGTATATGCTTCCGGAAACACACCCTTCTCTCCTTTGATCTCAGTGACTCTTCCTTCCCAACTCACTGATGAGCTCAAGCCTAGTCTCTGTCTACATCTCTTCCTATAGTTTTACACACAATCTATATATGGATTCTTTCCAGATTCCAGCCTGTAACTCTGATCTCTCCCCTTCCCCTCCTGCCACCCCTACACCTTTGAACCTTTTCTTCCTATTTCAAATTATCAATTATTCATTTTAATCATTTTCATCCTTAATTACACTTTCAGTTTCTCACAATAGAGAAACTATTCGGTATTTACACATTTGTTTCCTATTTATTTCACTTAAGAGGATGGCCTCAATATGCATCCACTTAGCCATAAATGTCTCTAGTTTCTCGTTCTTTATGGTTGAGTAGTACTCCATTTTATAAAAAAAAGCCCACATCTTCTTTATCCATTCTCCAGTTGATGGGTACTTGGGCTGTTTCCTAGTTTCCACCGTAGTTGCACCAGTCTGCACTCCCACCAACAATGGACAAGGCTTCCTTTCTCCCCACAACCCCAACAGCATTTGTTATTGGATGATTTCTTGATAAGAGCCATTCTTTCTGGGGTGAGGTGGAATCTCAGTGTTGTTTTCATCTGCATCTCTCAAATGACCAGTATATTTTTTCATATATTTATTTGCTGCTTTTACTTCTTTGTCTGAGAAATGTCTGTTTATTTAAGATGCCCATTTTTTTTTTTGGTACCAGGGATCAAACTTGGGTCCTTGCGCTTACGCAGCAGGCAGCAAAACCACTGAGCTAAATCCCCAGCCCAAGATGCCCATTTTTGAATTGGGTCTTTGAATTTGGGGGGCCAGATTTTTTTCAGTTCTTTATATATTCTAGATAGCAGTCCTTTGTCTAAGGCACAGTTTTTTAATTTTTTAATTTAATTCACACAGTTAAAGGTGACAGATTAAGAACTACCACAAATTGTCATTTTCTAAGATGTACTTGATGCTATGGTGTTGCTAATTGTATCACTTGGGCTAAGGTGTTGTGATTGATCTAATCAGTCGTCCTTCCTGGTATAATGAAAATGAGAGAGCGTCAGAGTCACTAGAGACTCAAAACCTAAAGGCCAGCTGCATCTGGAACACACCTCTGAGAGCAATCATTCTACAAGAGTTCTAAATACAAGCAACAAAGATAATTACAATAAGCAATTTAGAAGTATCAAGAGAGGAATTAAACCAAGGACAGTTTCAAAAACAAAAATGAGAAGACATTTGAGCAAGCCACAAACTCAGAATTCCACCCCACAAAAGGCAAATAAATCCTGGGAGAAACGAGGTGGAAAAGTCTGATAATCAAACACCTGGACACCCTGAACTGATAGCATAGCAATTAACAAAACAGATGAATGAGGCTGTAGAAAAATTCAAAGCAGAAATAATCTCCCAGATAACTACAGAGATGGTGAGCAGAGTGAAAGACATGATTAGAGGATCTAGAGCAGAAACAGATAAAAAAAATAAATGAGCTCAGAAGCATGCTGGAAGTCATGAATGCCCAGCATAAGAAAGAAATGGAAAACATGATTGGCCAACATAAGAAAGAAATGGAATCCATGAAACAGAATCAAACAGATATCCAGGAGATTAAAAACTCCATTGAAAGTATGCATAGTAGATTAAGGGAATCTGAAGATAGAATATCAGATGTAGCAGACAGGATTGCAGTTAATGACCATGAAAACAGAGATTTCTTCAAAATAGTAAGAGACCATGAGAAATCAATCCACCAGCTGCTAGATGATGCAAAGAAGAATAACATAAGACTAATAGGAGTCCATAAAAAAGAAGGAGAAAGTACAATTGACATAAAAAACTGTTCAGAGAATAATAGAAAACTTTCCAGACAGAGGTAGAGAATTGGACACACAATAAGTGAGGCATACAGAACTCCAACTATCCACTATCAAAAAAAAATCCACACCTAGACATATAATAGTCAAGATCCCAGAAACACAACAGAAGGACAAAATCCTACAAGCAATTAAAGACAAGAAACAAATCACCTACAAAGGAAAGCCCATTAGAATCACAGCAGACTTCTCAACACAAACCCTCAAGTCAAGGAGAGCCTGGAGTGAAGTATTTCAAGCCCTAAAAGAAAATAATGTCCAACCTAGACTGTTGTATCCTGCAAAATTATCCTTCAAAATCGATGGGGGAAAATAGATACGTCCATGAAAAAGAACACCTGAGAAATTTCATGAACACCAAATCAGCAGTACAAACAATTCTAAACAATATCCTAGAAAAAGACAATGAAGGTCACAACTCCATGAGGCCCAAAAGAGGAAATCTACCAGGCAAGGCAAGAAACTAAAGGGAAAAGGTGAAAAATAAGAAATAAAGGAGCCAACAACAGTAAAACATCATGACAAGGATGAGTCAATATCTATCAATTATAACCATTAATTTTAATGGCCTCAATTCACCAATCAAAAGAAAGAGACTGGCAGAATGGATTGAGGCAAAATCCAGCAATATGCTGTATACAAGAAACACACCTAACTCAAAAAGAAATTCATTGACTGAAAGTAAAAGGATGGAAAACAGTTCTCCACGAGATAGGAACCAGGAAAAACGCAGGGGTAGCAATCTTATTTGCCAACAAAGTAGATTTCAAACCAAAACTAATTAAGAGAGACAAAGATGGTCACTACATCCTTGTGAAGCGAACAATCCAAGAGGAAGAGATGACAATCATAAAAATATATGCACCAAATACGAATGCCCCCAACTATACAAAACAAATATAATGGACATGAAAAACCAACTAAGCACTAATACAATTGTAGTGGGGGACCTCAATTCCCCACTATCACAAATAGACAGATCATCTAGACAAAAAATTAACAACGAAATTCTAGAACTGAAACAAGCTATTGAACAAATGGACTTAATAGATGTTTATAGAGTCTTCCATCCCACAAAATCAGAAAACACATTCTTTTCTGGTGCATACGGGTCATTCTCCAAAATAGACCACATGCTAGCTCATAGGACATGTCTAAGTAAATGTAGAAGAACTGAAGTTACCCCCTGTATATTATCAGATCATAGTGCAATAAAATTGGAGGTCAATAACATAAGAAACTGCAAAGCCCCGACAAACACATGGAAATTGAATTACACTCTCTTGAACAACCAATGGGTCACAGAGGAAACTGAAGAAGAAATTAGACAGTTTCTACAAGTAAATGATAATGCCAGTAGGAAATACAGGAATCTATGGGACACAATGAAAGCAGTTCTACAAGGGAAATTCACAGCAGTGAATGCTCATATTAGGAATACAGAGAGAACTCAGATAAATAACCTAAAGCAGAACCTCAAGCTCCTAGAAAAAGAAGAGTGTAACAAACCAAAAGCTCTTACAAGAGAGGAAATGATAAAGATCAGAGCAGAAATCAATGCAATGAAGACTAAGAGAGCCATACAAAAAAATCAGTGAATCAAAGAATTGGTTTTTTGAAAGAATAAATAAAATCGATAAACCTTTAGCCAAGCTCATCAAAAAAAGGAAAGAAAAGGCACAAATACATGTAATTAAGAATGAAAAAGGTGAAGTCACATCAGATCCAGCAGTAATCCAGAGGATCATCAATACCTATTTAGAGAAACTGTACTCTAATAAAATGGAAAACACAGAAGAAATGGACAATTTCCTAGATACATATGAATTGCCAGAGTTAAATGAAGAAGATATAAAAATTCTAAACACCTCAATTACAATGAGTGAAATAGAAAACATAATTAAAAATTTACCAACAAAGAAAAGCCCAGGTCCTGATGGCTTCACTGTTGAATTCTACAAGACATTTGAAGAAGAACTATTGCCATTACTCTTTAAACTCATCAATGAAATCGAAAGGGAAGCAATACTTTCAAATTCATTCCTGGAAGCAAGTGTTACTTTGATTCCAAAACCAGGGAAAGACCCAACCCCAAAAGAGAACTACAGGCCAATCTCCCTAATGAACATAGATGCAAATATCCTCAACAAGATACTGGCAAACAGAATACAGAGGGTGATCAAGAAGATCATATAGCTGGGGATTTAGCTCAGTGGTTTTGCCGCCTGCTGCACAAGCACAAGGACCCGAGTTTGATCCCCGGTACCAAAAAAAAAAAAAGATTATATACCCTGACCAAGTCATATTTATCCCAGGGATGCAAGGATGGTTCAACATATGTAAATCGATAAATGTAATACACTGTATTAACAGAGCCAAGGACAAAAATCATATGATCATTTCAATAGATGCAGAAAAAGCATTCAACAAAATCCAACACCCATTCATGATGAAAACCCTACAGAAAATTGGAATAGAAGGTCTTTATCTCAACCTGAGTAAGGCCATGTATGAAAAACCAACAGCCAACATCATACTAAATGGTCAGAAAATGAAAACTTTCATGCTAAAATCAGGAACAAGACAAGGATGCCCATTATCACCACTCCTGTTCAATCTTGTTCTGGAAACACTAGCCACAGCAATTAGAAAAGACAAAGAAATAAAAGGAATAAAGGTAGGAAAGGAAGAAGTTAAACTGTCATTATTTGCTGATGATATAATACTTTACATAGAAGACCCAAAAAATTCCGCCAAAAGACTTCTAGACTTAATTGACAGATTCAGTAGAGTAGCTGGATACAAGGTCAACACTCAAAAAACAATAGCCTTCTTATACACAAATAACAGACTCACTGAGTGAGAAATTAAGGAAAGAATTCCTTTTACAATAGCATCCCAAAAAATGAAATATCTAGGAATCGATCTAACCAAGGTAGCAAAAGACCTCTACACTGAAAACTACAGCACTCTGATAAAACAGATTGAAGAGGATATAAGAAAATGGAAAGACATCCCTTGTTCCTGGGTAGGAAGAACCAATATAGTGAAAATGACCATACTTCCAAAACTGCTATATAGATTTAATGCAATGCTGATTGAAATTCCAACAACATATTTCACAGAACTAGAGAAAACAATCCAAAAATTCATTTGGAACCAGGAGAGACCTAGAATAGCAAAACCAATTCTAGCCAACAGAGGCATGGAAGGAGTATCACAATCCTCAACTTGAAACTATACTACAAAGCTACTGTGATAAAAACAGCATGGTACTGGCAAAGAAATACATCAGTGGAATAGATTAAAAGATGCAGAAAGAACTCCAGACATACTAAGCTACCTCATCTTTGACAAAGAAGCCAATCATCCTCACTCAAGGAAAGATAGCCTCTTTAATAAATGGTGTTGGAAAAACTAGATTTCAATTTCCCAAAGATTAAAACTAGACCCCTATCTTTCACCATGCACTAAACTAAAATCAAAGTGGATTAAAGATCTAAATATTAAAACAGAAATACTAAACTTGCTGGAAGACAAATTAGGTAGAACTCTCAAAGACATTGACATAGGAAAGGACTTTAGGAACAAATCCTCAGTAACACAGGAACTAACACAAAGAATCAACAACTGGGATCTCATCTCATTACAAAGCTTCTCAAGGCCAGGGATTTAGCTCAGTGGTTCTGGCACCTGCCTTGCAAGTGCAAGGTCCCAAGTTTGATCCCTGGTACAAAAAGAAAAAAAGAAAAAGCTTCTGCATTGCAAGAGAAACCACGAACAGAGCTAAAAGACAACCTGCAATGTGGGAAAAAAATTTTTCCAGCTGTTCTTTAGACAAAGGTCTACTATTTAGAATATATAAAGAAGAAAAAAATCAGGCCCCCCCAAATATAAAGACCCAATTCAAAAATGGGCATCTGAAATGAATAGACATTTTGCAGACAAAGAAGTAAAAGCAGCAAATAAATATATGAAAAAATGTTCAACATCACTGGTCATTTGAGAGATGCAGATGAAAACAACACTGAGATTCCATCTCACCCCAGAAAGAATGGCTGCTATCATGAAATCAACCAATAACAAATGCTGGTGGGGTTGTGGGGAGAAAGGAAGCTTTCCCCATTGTTGGTGGGAGTGCAGACTGGTGCAACCACTGTGGAAATCAGTATGGAGATACCTCAAAGAACTAGGATTAGAGGTCCCATTTGACCCAACCATTCCTCTGCTGGGTATCTTCCCAAAAGAATTAAAAGAATCATACCACAGTGATATATGCGCACCCATGTTTATAGCGGCACAGTTTGTAATAGCTAAAACTTGGAAACAGCCCAATTATCCATCAACTGGAAACTAGTAAAAAAGATGTGGGGTTTTTTATAAAATGGAGTACTACTCAGCCATAAAGAATGAGAAACTAGAAACATTTATAGCTAAGTGGATGCACACTGAGGCCATCCTCAAGTGAAATAAATAGGACATGCGTGTGAATACCTAATAGTTTCTCTGGTGTGAAAAACTAAAAGTGTAAATAAGAATCAAAATGTATAACTGATATTGTGAAATAGGAAGAAAATGTCTAAAGGAATAGGGTAAGTGGGAGGGGAAGGGGAAAAGAAAGAAGGAAAAAGGAAAAATATGAGAAAAGGATAAACATGGAAACAAAGTCTTTGTAAATAGGGAAGGGTGGAAGGGGTGAAGGGAGGGCAGGGGAATGGGGAAAAAATAAGAACCAAGATACATCACATAAAGGTACAAGATCCCAATGAGGAATGTAACTATATTGTATACCTAAAATGTACCAATAAACTAAAGGGAGAAAAAATGCAAAAAACAAAACAACCTCCAACCCAGATTGATGTACCTTAAAAAATTAGCTTTTGAAATTGATGGAGAAAAAAGATTCTTCCATGAAAAAGAACACCTGATGAAATTCATGACCACTAAACCAGCACTCAAAAAGGTTCTGAAGGATATTCTACAAAAAAACAATGAAAACAATTCCAAGAATCTCAAGAGAATGAATCCACCAGGTAAAGCAAGCAATTCAACAGAAGAGAAAGACAGCGAAACAACATCAGAAAAATAATATGACATGGATAAGTCAATATATATCAGTTATAACCATCAATGTGAATGATCTCAATTCACCAATCAAAAGAAACAGACTAGCAGAATGGGTCAAGAAATAAGATCCAACAATATTCTGCATACAAGAAACACTATGACCCAAAAAGAAATTCATAGACTGAAAGTCAAAGGATGGAAAACAATACTCCGCATGACAGAGACCCAGAAAAAAGTAGAAGTATTTGTCTATTTGCAGACAAAGTGGATTTCTGACAGCCAAGACTGTCAGAAGAGACAAAGAAAGTCACTACATACTTGTTAAAGGAATGATACAAGAGGAAAACACAACAATCATATAAATATATATGCACCAAACACTGGCACACCTGACTTTATAAAATAAATACTAATGGATATGAAAAATCAGATAAGCATTAACATAGTTGTAATGGGGTACCTCAATACCCAACTGTCACAAATAGATAGATAAACTGGACAGAAAATCAACAAAGAAATACATATCAGAGCTAAACCAAACATTTGAACAAATGGACTTAGTAAATATCTGGAATATTTCACCTAACAACAGAATACACATTCTTTTCAGTAACACATGGGACATTTTCCAAAATAAACCACATACTAGCTCACAGAACATGCTTAAGTAAATGCAAAGGATATCAAATTATCGTATGCATATTATCAGACCACAGTGCAATGAAACTGGAAATTAGTGGCAAACGAAACCACAAAAGCTCCATAAACACACAGAAATTAAATAGCACCCTCCTGAACAACCAATGAGTCACAGATGAAATTAAAGACGAAGCTGTGCATGATGCCAAACACTTGTAATCCCAACACCTGGAAGGCTATGGCAGGAGGATCATCAGGAGTTCTAGGCCAGCCTGGGCTACAGAGTGAGTTCAAGGCCAGCTTGCACTACAAAGTGAGACCATGTCTCAAAAAGCAAAAACAAAAACAAAAAGAAATTAAAGATGAATTTAGACAGTTTCTACAATTAAATAATGCCAATACAATAAACCAGAACTTATAGGATGTAATGAAGCAGTCCAATGAGGGAAATTTATAGTGGTGAATTCCGACAGCAGAATAATGGAGCAAGCTCAAACAAATAATGTAATGCTGGACTTCTAGCTTCTAGAAAGAGAAAAGCAAGTTAAACCCAAAATGTGTACATGAAAGGAAATTTTAAAAGATCAAAGCAGAAATTAATGCAGAGACTAAGAAAACAATACAAAGAATCAATGAATCACAGTTTGTTCTCTGAAAGATTAAATAAAATTGACAAACTGTTAGCCAACCTTATATTAAAACAAACAAACAAAAGACCCAAATGATGCAATCAGGAATGAAAAGGGGGAAATCACAACAGACGCTGAAGAAATCCACAAGATCATACCACCTACTTCTAGAAGCGGTACTCTAATAAAAGGGAAAACACAGGGGCCCAGGATTTAGGTCAGTGGTTTCGCTGCCTGTTGCACAAGCACAAGGACCCGAGTTCGATCCCCACTATCAGAAAAAGGGAAAACACAGAAGAAATGGATTCTTTGATACATATGAATTACCAAAGCTGAATCAAGAAGATATAAAAAGTCTAAATAACCCAATTATCACTCAATGAAACTGAAGAAATAACTTTAAAAACTACCAACAAAGAAAAGGCAGGTCCTGATGAATCCACTGCTGAATTCTACAAGAACTTTAGAGAAGATCTAATGCCACTATTCCTCCAACTCCTTAATGAAATTGAAGGAGAAGCAGTATTCTCAAACTCATTCCTGGAAGCAAGCATTACCCTGAAATAAATAAATGTAATATATATAATATACTCAAAGTCATATTTACACCCCTTTGAATAAACCTTTTATACATTCCCAAATAATATACTTTTAGAACAAGTTAATAAAAATTCATAATGAGAAAAATAAGTGTCTTTAATTCACAGTAGTTATTTAAATTTTACTGGAGTACCCAGTAAAATTCATCCTGGCCAAGTTTATGAAATTATACATCCACTGTCCCCATCAAGAGGTTAGACAGTTACCACACCAAAAAGTTCCCTCCTGCCACCTGTGTTCACACCCCTCTAGACAACCACTGATCCATTCTCTGCAGCTATAGTTTTTGCTTTTCCCAAAAGGCCACATACATGAGGACATATGGCATGCAGCCTTTGGGATTTGGCTTCTTCACTTCACACAGAGCAGCTGAATTTCCCATGCTGTTGTGTGCATCAAAAGGCAGTTCCTTTTCACTGCTGGATAGTATTCCATTACATGAATGTATCATAGGTTCTTCATTTACCTGTTGAAGAACATCTTGGTTGATTCCAGTTTTTGGTAATTATAAATGAAACTGCTAAAAAGTACAGATTTTGTGTGAGCATGGTATCATCTGTCTTAACTAAGTAGTACCCAGGAGATGGACTGCTGGGTTATAAGTAAATTTAGGTGATATATATGTATTTTTTTCTTTTCATCTTTTTTTTTTTTCTGGTGCCGGTGATCAAACACAGGACCTTGCACTTGCGAGGCAGGTGCGGTGCCACTGAGCTAAATCCCCGGCCCTCTTTTCATCTAGCTTGGAGTTCTCTGAAATTCTTGGATTCCTCTGACAGTCTTGGATCTCTGGTTTGATGTTCTTCATTAATCAACCCTATACAATTACTGAATTATGTCAAGTATTTCTGTTCCTTTTGCTTTTCTTTCCTTCTAGGATTCTAACTACAAATTCTTCCTGGTAGGATATCTGATACTGCCCCAGAGCTCTCCTATGCTCACATAATTTTCCCCATTTTTCTTTTTGTGTTTCAATTTATATTGACTATCTTTAAGTTTATACTTCGTTGGCTATGTTGAGTCTACGGATAAGCCCACTGATGGCGTTCTTTGTGGCTGTTCCCCCTGCCTCTTTTGTGGAGACTGAACCCAGGACCTTCACATTGAGTTGTACCCCAGGCTTTTTTTTTCTTTTGGTACTGGGGATCGAACTCGGGTCCTTGCGCTTGGGGGGCAGGCAGTGGAACCACTGAGCTAAATCCCTGGCCCTCCCCCAGCCTTTTTTTAATTTGAGGAGGTCTCACTATGATGCCAAGGCTAGGCGCTAACCTGTGATCCTCCTGCCTCAGCTCCCACAGTGCTGGGATTACAGGCACATGCTATGGTACCATGCCTGGCTTTCCCTCCTAACAATTTTAACTGACCCCCTTCTTGTAATTTTCATCTCTCTCCTTAAGTATGCATGATGTCTCAACTTTTTTTTTAACTGAGGCCTTTTACATAATCACAGATATTTTAAATTCTCTGTCTGGCAGTTTCAACACCTGAGTTATCTCTGATTTGTGTTGCTGATTGCTTTGACTCCTAAGAGTGGATTGTGAATCAAAGCACATTATCTACATGTATGAAAATGCCACCGTGAAAGTCATTACTCCATAAAATCAACACGCACTAATGGAACAAAAACACAGGGGATTGTGCCAGGTGTAGTGGCAAGTACTTATATTCCCAGCTACACAGGAGGCTGAGACAGGAGGACTACAGGAGTTCAGGGCCGGCCTGAGTAACACAGTGAAACCCCCATCGCTTAAAAGGAGGGCTGAGGAAAGGCTGTTATGGTTTTCTGGTGTTTTGTCTTCCAATCTTCTAGCATCACTCTGTTCTTAGGCCACACCCTACAATGCTAGAGAGGCTTCCCAGGCACCTAATCTGCCAGTCCTTGGGCCTGCCTGTGGACCCTCCTGCACCAGAGCAAGACGCATTAGAGAAGCCGCCATGCGCCTCGCCTGCTCTCCAGGTGAGGCCCAGAGGACTTGTGCCCCTCCAGCTGGTGCAGGACACACCCAGGTCTCCTGCGGGGCTTTCTCCCCAACACTGCCTCTCTTCAGGGCAGCCAGGTTCTGCCTTGCGCTTTGGCAGGTTTTGTGCAAAGGAGTTTCCCACCCTCCCGACAGCAACGGGAGGCTTCCGGTATACTGGCAGAAAACCATTCCCTGACCCTCCTCTCACCCAAGGTGGACAGGGTTTGGGTTTTGGGGTTTTTTTCCCTTCCCCCAGACATGATGGGTTTTCACCTGTACCCTGGATGTGACGGATGTGCTGTCATTACCGCAGTGGCTTCAGGTTTTTGTTCTTACAGGAGATCAGCCAAAATAAGGCAATATCTTTCTGGCAGTGACAACCACTCCCCTCTTCTAGGCCTCTGCAAGTGAATGAGGTGCTCTCCTCCTCACTCTAATCTTTCTCTAGGGATCCACTGAAAAGCAGCCTACAAATGGATGTGAATTCCACTTGCATCTGTGACTGCCAATGGGTCTATACTTTTGGCAAACCTTTTAGAGCTTTCAATGATACAGCCCATTGTGGGGGCATCACTGTCCCTGACTTTAAATTATACTACAAACCTACAATTAAAAACAGCAGGTACTGGCAAAAAAACAAACAACAAAACAGACCAGAGGATCAATGAAATACAACAGAAGATGCAGAAACAACCCCAAACACACCCAGCCACCTTATCTTTCACAAAGGGGCCAAACAGGTACACTGAAAGAAAGGTAGCCTCTTTAATAAATGGTGCTGGAAAAACTGGATTTGCACATGTTGAAGATTAATCCTACATCCATTATCTCTGAGCATGCACTAAATTAAAATCAAAATGGATCAAAAATCTAAATATTAAGACAGAAACCCTTAATTTGATGGAAGAGAGAATAGGCAGAACCCTGCAAGACACAGGTGTAAGCAAAGACTATGAATGAAACCCTGATCACATGGGAAATATTACAAAGAATCAACAACTGGGATCATATCAATTTTAAAAATTTTGCATAGCAAAAGAAACGACCAGCAGAGTGAAGAGACAACCCACAGAACAGGAAAAATTTTTATTAGCTATTCCTCAGACAAAGGACTAATATCTAAATATAAAGAACTCAAAAGAATCAGGACCCCGCCCCCTCAGATTTAAAGACCCAATTCAAAAATAGGCATCTGAAATGAACAGACTTCTCAGATAAAGGAGTATAACGGCAAATAAATATATGAAAAAATGCTCAACATCACTGGTCATTTGAAAAATTCAAATTAAAACAACACTGATTCTGTCTCACTCCAGAAAGAGTGGCTATTATTAAGAAATCAATAACAAGGCTGTGGGGAGGCTGTGGGGAAAAAAATCCCTTCTCCATTGTTGATAGGACTGTAAATTGGTACAACCACTGTGGAAATCAGTATGGAGATTCCTCAAAAAACTAAAACTAGAGGTTTCATTTGACCCTGCTATTTGTCTTCTAGGTATCTTCTCAAAAAAATTAAAAGCATCGTACCACAGCAATATATGCATACCCATGTTTAATACCAGCACAATTTGTAATAGATAAATCTTGGAAACAGGCCAAATGCCCATTAACGAATGAATGGATAAAGAAGATGTGGGTTTTATACACAATGGAGTACTACTCTGCCAAAGAAGGACAAATTTGAGACATTTCTAGGTAAATGGATGCACACTGAGACCATACTCTTAAGTGAAATAAATCAGACACACATGTATAAATACCATTGTCTCTGGTGTGAGAAACCCAAAGGATAAATAAGGACCAAAATCAATAATAGACATTAGGAAGTAGGCAGAAAATGTTCAAATGGGAAGGGGAGGGAGAAGGGAAGGAAGGGAAAAGGAAAAAAAGAGAATAGAAGGAAAAAATGGAAACAAAACTTTTGTAAATGAGGGAAAGAAGGGTTGAAGGAAGAAGGGAGGGAATAGAAATGGGGAAAAAAGAAGAATCAAGATATACTTGGTAATGGTACAAATTCCCTATGATGAATGTGATCATCATGTATATCAATACAATTAATATTTTAAAAATCACCTGCTGCGACCCACATGCCATAGGTTCACCACCACTGGTTTATACAAATGGGTCTATGGCTGTTAGCAGCCCACTATAAAGTTTAAACAAATGCTTCTTTATTATAATTATTAAAACAAGTGTACAAATAAATGGGCATCATGGTGACACTTATATACATGTATGTATCTCTCCTCCTTCTTTCATCCCTTTCCCCTTTACTGAACGTCCCTCCTCTACTTTTTTTACCTTCTAAATATGAAAGAAAACATGTGATACCTATCTTTCTGTGTCTGGCTTAACACAACATCCTCCAGCACCATCCATTTTCCTGCAAATGACATAATTTCATCCTTCTTTGTGGTCAACCAATATTCCATTGTCTATATATAACATCACACCTAGGCTGATTCCATACATACCTCAGCAATCCTGAATAGTGCCACAATAAACATGGGCATTCAGGTGACTTCAACTCCTTTGGAATAGCTGGGTCGTAAGGTAGATCTAGTTTTAGTTTTTGAGGAACCGCCATGCTGTTTCCCACTGTGGCTGTACTACTTTGCCTTCCCATCAATAATGTATATGAGTTCCTTTTTCTCCACATCCTCCTTTGAAGAAGTGTCTCTTCAGATCATTTGCCCATTTTGATGGTATTACTTGTTCTTTAGCTGTCATGGTTTTGAATTCTTTATAGATCCTGGACATGAATCCTCTGCAGATGAGCCTGCTTCGCCAATGTTGGTCTCTCCTCTAGTGACCGTGCTTTGGCATGTGTGAGACAGGGCTTGTGTCCTGTCTCCTTTTGGAGGAGTTTGACCTTCCTGGGACCTTAGGCTACTAAATTACCCATACCATAAGCTCTCTGATGAGTACAAGAGATGTTATGATTTTGTAGTTTGTCTGACATTTTGCTATAGTTAGGGTGGAACTAATGTTCTTTTTCTTTCCTTAATTCTAGGCAGAAATAGAACTCCAAAATTCAGCAACATTTCAAAGTACATTTCTCTTTTACTAATCAATAAAGACTTCTTTGTAAAAGACTCATTCAGACAATGCTTATTACACATTTAAATCTTTGGACTTTGGGCAGTCTTAGTCTGTGTCCCATCCACTCCCTATCAGAGATCCACACAATTTGTTTTTGTTTTCTTCTCTGTGTTGGAAATTGAACCCAGGGCCTCAGTCATGCTAGGCAAGCTTTCTACCACTAAACTATACCCCTAACCCTGGCCCCTACTCACATGGTTTTGAAATCATTATCATATTCTAAAATTACAAAAAATATAGTAACTTTTAAAACTTTTACCTATGGCTTTAAAATTACTAAGATCAACTATAGTTCTAATAGCTACTGTAATTTAGTTATACTCAAAGGCAAAATTCAAAGGCAAAAACTTACCACTTTACTAGGGAACAAAAATGATTTTACTTGTACAAGTAGCCAAAAATAGCTTCTAAATATAGCCAAGTTTTGAAATCCTTAATTCTCACACAACATCAAAGTGTGTGAGACAGAAAAGGTGCTAAGGTGAGCGGGCATTAAATTCAGGACAAGAAGAAAAATGTGTGATCCTACATTTCCCACAAAAATGTAATCTGATCTTGACAAATTATTGAAACTATATCTATTAATTTAAGCAATTTGATATATTTTCTGAGCAACATAAATAATATACAAGTAAAAAACTAAATACTGTGATTTTCAATCAACTCTGACAACTCAATCTGTCCTAGCATTTAACCATAAAACATACCACCTAATTTTCCCCATTGATTGTAGTATGCAAGTCGTATGTTTGACTTTCTAAATTATTATTTATTGTGATGGCCTTAACATTTTTAAAGGAAAAAAAATTTGGGGGAGTACCAGGGATCAAACTTGGGACCTTGCACTTGCGAGGCAGGTGGCGGAACCACTGAGCTAAATCCCTAGCCCAAAGGAAAATAATTAAAAAAAAAAACGATTTTAGCACATCACTTTTTAGAATCTAATTGTTCCTGGGTTTAGAACACATAAATTAGTTTAAAATTGGGCTCTTATTTGTATAAAGAAAGTTAACTTGTACAGCAAAAGATGTTGTAAAAGTTAGCTTGCACAGTAAAAGGGAATAAATAGAAATGAAAATTACTTTCTGAAGTTGCTTTCACTATAAAATTGTTAGACATATTAATCAGTACATAGAGTCAGACAAGTGGAATTGTGTGGTCAAATATATACCCAATGAATTCAATACCAAATGATACTCCAAAAATATCTTTTAAAACAATCAATTCATTTTCTCTCTTTTACATTAAAATTTAAAAGTAATCATAAAGGGAGAGGAAAATGCAAGAATTTTACAGATTTCTCAGCAGCACAGTGCTGGAATCCATGTCCTGCCATATCGTCAGTTTTTATAGGATGATCAGGGACAGAGTTGCTAGTAAACTGCTTGATTTCTCTATACTAACATATACTGAACACTTCAAAGTGAAATGTGATACTTCCCCCTGAAATAGCCATAATTTTGGGTTCAAGTTTATTCTGAGAACCATGTATCTTCCAGGAAAGATGTGAGTTGTGATCCCCTGTGATAGGGTGAATTTCCTTATCTTTAAGGCCTCTGTGTATGAGACAGGATTGAATTGCTTCAAGGTTCACCCAAAGTCCCGAGAGCCCTAGAGGATTATTTTGGCACTCTGACTCTCCTGTTCTCTGAAATGTTTGGCAAGGTCTCAGAATTTCATCAAAGAAAAAAATATTGAAACCCACAAAATTAATGGGAAAAAACATCGTAATTGACTGCATTCGCCAAGGCAATCATATTGATTCAGGAAATACTCAGTATGAAGATGTATATCAGCTATATAGTGAAAGACTTGGCTTCTGTTTAAAATGATCTTTCTACAACTCACTGGGTTCTTATGTGCTTTACTCACATGAAATAGGTATGCTCTCCTAACTTTTGTGATAGACATAAAATTAAATGCAAAAAATTTCAAACATGTTCTAAATCTTTCCTAAATAAAACTTCCTCCTAGTAGCTAACACCCTGGATTTCTTATGTTTTTCTTACAATTTTATTGACTTACTAAATGTCAACTGGACATTACTTAATAGCATTGTTATATGTGAACAAAAATGCATCTATTGCCATCCTGTGGCCATTTCCATGTATATAAAACTGAAAACAATGTGTGTCTTTTCTAAAGAGATTTTCAGTCTTAAAATCTTACTGCTTATAATTTTAAGAAAAGAATTTTTAAAACCAAAATAAATGAACTATAACTGACCATGGATGGTAACAAAAAACAAATACTGAGTCAGTCCTGATATTATCTTAGGAACATTTATTTGCTCATACCTATATACTACCATGATTGATTTTTTTGTTTTTTTTCTGGTACCAGGGATCAAACTCAGGACCTTGTGCTTACAAGGCAGGCACAGTGCAACTGAGCTAAATCCCTGGCCCTTACCATGATTAATTTTTAAATCACCAAGAGAAGACTTACAGGCAACTCTGTACAGGATTCTAAAATATAATTTAACATTAACGTACTGTGCTTAGGTTAAAAAAAGAAAGCCAAGAGGACAAAGTTCTGAAAAATTATAGTAAGAGAACAGGAAAAAAAATGTAAGAGTTAAAAACACAGCATAATCTTAGTGTGAGAGAGATGCAAAGGCTTAAAGCCACATGCTAAGCAATGCTTTTCCACCCGGCCCTATACCCAGCCCTGGCTAATCTCAATAACCATCTTGAGTACTTTTTCTTCATTTAGGTCCACAGTTACATTTGCAATTATAATGGTACTCAATAAAATATGCATCACTCAACCATTATCTAAAAATTAAATAAAAATCAGCTATTAAAGCAAAAAAAAAAAAAAACCAAAAAACAAAAACACTTCACTACTCAAAATATTCTTAATATTCTTTCCTGATTTGTGGAGTTTTTAAACAAAAGAGATCTTAATTTCTACTGCCAAATTTCAGAGCTTAGATTATATGAATTGTAAAGAACTAGAAAGCAAGAAGGCAAATGAAGCACAAATCTAACAGCCTTGCAGAAGCATTAAGACTATCAAAAAAGGTTCGGGGATTTAGCTCAGTGGTTCTGCTGCCTGTTTTACAAGCATAAGGTCCCAAATTCGATCCCCAGTACCAAAAAAAAAAAGACTATCAAAATACCTTAATGCTGACTGTAGAATTATACAATTTTGATAACGTAACAGTATAGAAAATGTCATTCATATAATAACATGTAATATGAGAATCACTTGTTTTTTAAGCTGTAGTTGTTGGTCAGTATCACTCCACAACACTAAACAGCTCTTACAAAGTTCTTAACAGCCACAATTCTTGCCTCAAGCATAGTATAACTGAAGACAGATAGTTATGATATACATACAGAGCTAGGTACAGAAAAAATGACTGACATTTAATTTATACAAGAACCAAAATGCAACATTAAAGAAAAAACACTAAGAATTAAAAAATCAATTATAAATAGTATTTAGTGGTAAAATACAAGATTCTTCATCCAAATCAACAAAAATGTGAGAGAAAAGACATAGGCATAGCGGGCAAGGACTTTCTAAACAACCCAACTTCACAAGAAATAATATTAAAAAATCAACAAATGGGATCACATCAAACTAAAAAGCATCTGCAAAGCAAAGGAAACAACCAACACAGTGAAGAGACAACCTATCAAGTAGGAAAAAAAATTTTGCCAGCCGTTTCTGGGAGAGAGGACTAATACCTAAAATATATAAAGAACTAAAAAGAATTTCTCAGAAGAAATTTCTCAGAAGAAATATAAATAGCCAGTAATACATGAAAAAATGTTCAATATCACTGGCCTTAGAGAAATGCACATACAACACTGAGTTCCATGTTACTCCAGAAAGAATGGCTGCCACTAAGAAATCAGATAATAACATGCTGGAGAGCTTGCAGGGGAAAAAGGGATCCTTCTGCATTGTTGGTGGAAATGTAAACTACCACAACCACTATGGAAATCAGTACGGAGATTCCTCAGAAAATTAAAACTAGAAATTCCATTCAACCCAGCTATTCTCCTTCTAGGTATTAGAGTTAAAGACATCATTTATAGTGATATATACATATTCATATTTATAGCTACACAACTCATAATAGCTAAATCTTGCAAGCAGTCTGTATGTCCACCAAGAGATGAATAAAGAAAATGTAGTACTTATACACAGTGGGGTATAACTCTGCCATAAAGAAGGATAAACTTGAGTCATTTGTAGAAAATGGATGCACCTTGAGACCATAATGTTCAAATAATTCAGACACACAGCTTTAAATATCGCACGATTTCTCTTGTATGAGAAACCCAAAATATAAATAAATTAAAGAGGAAAATAAAAGACAGGTAATAGGAAAAAGAGAGATAGATCTTTTACAAAAGAAAAATGGACCAAAAGATGGAGGGAGGGGCTATGGTGAGAAAGGGGATATAAAAAAGAACTATGACATATGATGTACATATACCAACTCCACAAATAAATGTAACCATTATGTACTGCAAATAGGGTACCAGTAGGAATGTTTTCAACAGTGGAGGACAGGCAATAGGGGAAATAGATATGAGCCCCCAAAATGTGAAACTAGGGGGGGAACGTGGGGCAAGGGAGGTGATGGGTTTTCTTTTTTAAATGATCGAAGTTTGTTAGGTACATGCAGGAATCTCAAAATAAAACCTATTAATCTGTATAACTAATATGCACTTGGGCCAGGGATTTAGCTCAGTGGTTCTGCCGCCTGCCTCGCAAGCACAAGGACCCGAGTTCGATCTCCGGTACCAAAAAAAAAAAAAAACTAATATGCACTAATGAAAAAAACAAAGTGAAGAAAACATTCATCATTATATATTTGTTCCATACTAGGACAAGTATCAAACTGTTATAGAACTTTCTTTCTTTTTTTTTTTTCCTTTTTTTTTTTCTGGTACCAGAGATCGAACTTGGGACCTTGCGCTTGCAAGGCAGGCGGCGGCACCACTGAGCTAAATCCCCGGCCCAAAACTGTTATATTATTGAGGGCCAGGGATTTAGCTCAGTGGTGCTGCCACCTGCCTCACAAGTGCAAGGTCCTGAGTTCAATCCCCAGTACCAAAAGCCAAAACAAAAAAAAAAACCTGTTATATTATTATTTGTTATGAAAAACGTCTTACCTTGTTGCTGTTGTGAAAGCAAAATATCAGATATATTTCGTACACGTATTAAATGACTTTGTACTGGCTTGTGTTCAACTTGCTTAACATCCTGGTCTTGCTTTTGTTGGTTCTAAAGTATACAAGACACAAAAGCATATTATTGTTTTTTAAGGTTAAAAAAATTAAGTAAAATTATTCAGGTGTTCATTGTATTATATAAAATTTTAATAATATGGTTGCTTTCAAATTGCCTTGTCATTAGGTTATTAGCAGTTCTACCAATAAATGGAAAATGGAGTACAATTTTTCAAAATGATTGCAAGAAAAACGTTTTAAAATATTTTTATAATATACACAAGTTTCAAATATTTAAGTCATTTCTTTTAGTTTTATTAGAGAATTCAGAGCTACTTATATATCAAACTATTCTAGATTTATATATACATGATAGATACAAACTTAATTCTGCTGTAAGTTCTTCCACACAACTCTTCTGCAATGAAAATTTACCTAGTGCACTGCAATTTTCAGAGCTTTTATATATAGTAACATAATTTAATTCTCCCACGTGTGAGGAGGTATTGTTAGTCTCCATTTGCTACTCAAGAAACGCATGCTCTACCTCTCTTCCTTGCCTGTAACTAACTGCATCCAAAATTTACAAGACACAAATTTCTTCACAACCACATCACAAAGGTGATGATTGTAGTCATTTTCTTTCTTTCCTTTCTTATTTTATGTGCTTTGTTATGAATGAGTTCTAGAAACAGCCATCAGATACACTTTAACAGGAACTTAAAAAAATACATAGTTCTTGACCCTTATCAACAAATACAAGCAGAATATCTGAAACATCTGTCTACATGGACACACATGTAAGTCCTCCCGCTCTTGCAGGCACAGTACTTCATGTAGAGGTAGAAGTGAGCAACTTTGGTTTGCAGTGGTAACAAATAATGACCCTCAACTCTGGTTTTCAAATGTAGAGTTATTAGTCATAATAGGTTTCTGTCTTGAAGAGAATACTATTTCAGTGTATATTTCTAAAATGGGTACCACAAGTTGAGCATCTGTATTTCAAAAATGCAAAATCTGAAATGCTCCAAAATTCCTAACTTTTTGAGTACTGACAGATAAGATGTCTCAAGTGGAAAATTCTCTACTTGAGCTCATGTGATAAGTGGCAATAAAAAAAACAGGCACATTAAAAATAATATATAAGTTACCTTTAGGCTATGCATATAAGGTGTACAGGAAACAAAAACTTTGTGTTTAGACTTGGGTCCTATCTCCAAGGCATCTCATTAAGTATATGTAGATATTTTTTTAAAACCTGAAATCCAAAACACTTCTGATCTCAAGCATTCCAGATACAGGACACTCAATCTGTTTGCCTGTCTCTGGCTCTGACTGCTGAGACTCCGAGCTTCTTGACTGGTTCCCTTCCTTTACTCCAGTGAACATGAACTGTGCACTATGGAGTAAATGGCCTGCGTTCAAAACTGGCTAAGGCATTTTCTAGCTTTGGCCTTGAGCAAGTTATTTAACACTTTGATTTCCTTATTCATGAAATGGGGATAATAATAACAAATACTTCATTAGGTTGTCATAAGGATTGAATGAGTTAAAACACAAAGAACTTCAGTTCTAGTGAAGTAAGCATTGTAAATAAGGGTGTTATCATTTATCATTACTAAAGAAATTAACAAGAGGGCCGGGGATTCAGTTCAGTGGTTCCACCGCCTGCCTCGCAACCACAAGGTCCCGTGTTCAATCCCCCGTACCCAAAAAAATTTAACAAGAAATCTCAGCTAAAGAAATCCAACAAAGTTGTTTTTTGAGGTCCACTTTTCTGAAAACACTTTGTAGTTTTATTTTATTGTTTATTTTTTTGGCACTGGGGTTCGAACTCGGGTCCTTACACTTGCAAGGCAGGCGGTGGAACCACTGAGCTAAATCCCCGGCCCTGTAGTGTTATTTTAACACAGGCCACAATGAAGGCAAGCAATCTCTTCCTTTTTAAACAGCTTTACTGAGGTGTAAGTTACAAGATAATGAACTGTCTGTATTTAAAATGTACAGTTGCTAAGTTCTGATATATGTATATGGAACTATCACCACCCTCAGGGTCACATAATGGGCTCATCCACCCATCTCAAGTTTTCTCACACCCCTTTGGATTTATTCCCTCTTCCCCTCTCCACTTCACCTCCCACTATCCCCATCAAAGATTTGAAATGCTTTCTGTCACTATAGATTAATTTACATTGTCTAGAATTTTATATAAATGGAATCACAGAGCATGTGCTTTGGGGGAGGGGAGTCCAACTTCTTTGACTCAATCTTTTTGCAAGAATTAACCATGTTGTTGCCATGTATCAATAGTTCATGCATTTTTATTGCTGAGCAGTATTCCATTGTACAGAATATAACATGATTAGTCCATTCACCAACTGAACATTTGTGTTGTTTCCAGTTTGGGGCTACAACAAATACAAAGTTGCTATTAATATTCATATACATGATTGTGTAGACATGTTTTCATTTATCTTGGTAAACTAGAAGTAAAATGCATGAGTAAATGTGTTAGGTGTATGTTTTATTTTTAAAACATAGCTAAGCTGTTTCCAAAGTGATTGGATCATTCTATATTTCCAGTGGCAGTGGCTGAGAGTTGAGCTGTTCTACATTCTTGCTAATACAGATAGCTGGCATGACAGTCTTTCAAATTTTAGATTTCTAATTAGTGCAGAGTGGTATCTAACTGCGATTTCATTTTCATTTTCCTAGTGACTAATAATGTTGAGAATCTTTTCTTTGGTTTTTGTTTTGTTTTGTTTTTGAGCTAGGGTCTTGAACTCACAGCAATCTCCTGTCTCAGACTTTTAGCACTGGAATTACAGGCATGCACCACTATGCCCAGGTGAGAATCTTCTGATGCTTACTTGCCACTCATCTATCTTCTTTACATGAAGTATTTGTTCACATTTTTTGTTCATCTTCTAAATGGACTGTTTGTTTTCTCAGTAGTCAGTTCTGAGAGTTCTTTTTTCCCTTTTTTGGTTTTTTGAGACAGGGTCTCACTATGTAGTTCAGGCTGCCCTTGAACTCACTATGCAGCCCAGGCTGGCCTAGAAATTATGGCAATCTTTCTGCCTCATCCTTCCCTGTGCTAGGATTACGGGTGTGCACTACCATGCCTGACCCTGAGAGTTCTTTTTTTTTTTGGTACCGGGGATCGAACTCGGGACCTTGCGTTTGCGAGGCAGGTGGTAGAACCACTGAGCTAAATCCCCAGCCCCTGAGAGTTCTTTATTCAGTATATTCTGGATGCAAGGATTATCTGTATTGTATGTGATTTGAAAATACTTTCACCCAGTCTGTAGCTTACATCTTTACTCATTTAATACTATGTGTTTTGAGAAGTTCTTATTTTTGATGATCAACTGTTAAATTGTCTTTTTCATGGATGATGCAATTGTCATGACATCTAAGAAACTTTTGGCTAACTCATGGTCATAAAAATGTTTCTTTTATGTAAAAGTTATTAACAGATATTTGTTATTAAATAGCTTTTCCTAATTTTTTCGGTCACACATTGGTAACACTGAGCCACACATAATGGTGTGTTCCACAAATAATCTTCATCTTACATATTTTTTGTTTTCCTCAACACTATGTAGTGCATGATCCATGCAATGAATATTTACTGAATAAATTAGTCCATAACGAGAAGTCATTTGCCAGCACATGAACACAAAACTGTATTTAATAACATGGGCATTTTTAATTAACATATTAGAAAACAATTATCCTGCTTTTTCAGTACACAAGAGTTCATGGGTCATGGGCCATCATCATTATGATATTTGTTGTGTTTTCATGAAACACATTTTATAAATTTTAATGTGATAAATATTTACTGAGTACCTACTATGTGCAAATTACTGAGCTAGGTACAGCATAGAGATATGAATGATAATAGCTACTGAATTCGATGTCAGAAATCTTATATATGTTGTTTTTAATATTTAACTTGAAGATTTTTCATCTTTAAATTCAGGCTGAGAAGAGCTAAGGAATATGTTCAAGGGCACAGCTAGATACCGGCTGAACTAAGATTCATATTCAGAATTGAGTCAGTAAAGAAAAGAGGCATGATTTGAGGCTGACTCCAAAGACTATGCTTTGGACACTGTATCACTGAAAAGCCAATACTATTACAATTCTTATTTTAGTAAAGTGAAAATGCACTAAATTTAGTACCTGAGAAAAATCTTCAGCTGCTTCTGGTAAATGAACATCACTTCCTTGTGTTCTCAGAAGTGCTGTGGGAAGAACGACGTTGGAACGTGGCTGCAACTCCAACTCCCCCAAACTCATTGGGCCATGACTAGCACAGGGATCTTCATGAATACCACCTGTTACCGAATATGTGAGCATAAACTAAAATAAACTGATTAGAAAAAGAACAAAGCTTCAGCTTCACTTGCTGAACTAGAAGTAACAATGTACCGTAATCAAAAACACCTGATATCAAGCCTTTGTTGCAATTAAAACCAAAGCTCACAGAGAATGCAAATGGTATGTTAAAACCCCATGACGTACTCTAAGTTCATCAGCAAATTCCTCCATGCAGTCCCTCCCCATGCCCTTCCTACACACCAAACTCAGTACTCCTGCTTACCTTTTCTGTCATAAGTCAATATAATACTTTCTATCTGGAATGTGATTTTTTTTTTTTTTTTTTTTTTAGTATTGATTGCACTTGCCAGGCAGGTGCTGTGTGCTACTGAGCTACATCCCCAGCCCCTGAAATGTGATCTTAAAGAAAAGGGCCATTTCCTGGCTAGAAAATGCTGGTATTGCTTAGCCCTGCCTATTCTGTAGATTTTTCTTCAACTGTCAAGCTCCTCCTTTTCTCATTTAAATGGCATCTCAATCAAATCAATAAAAAAGTAGAGATTTCTATGTATCTAATAAGAACATCACTGTATATTTTTATTGCACTTTATACTCCAAGCACTTTCCTATATGTACATTATCTTATTTAGTTTGAACTTCACAATCATTCTATAAGATAGGTCAGATAGCATTATAAACTGTCTTCCACTGAAAAAACTGAAGTTCCATGAAGTTAAATGACTAGTGTATTTAAAAATCAGAAAGTGTGCTGAGGTTGTGGCTCAGTGGTAGAGCACTTACCTAGCATTTGTGAGGCCTTAGGTTTGATCCCCAACACACACACACACACACACACACACACACACACACAGAGCAAAATAAAAGAAAAAATTAGAAGAATAGTACAAGGCATAAAGGAATTTAAACTTGCTTCTTCCAACTCCCACTTCCAACTCTATTTCATGTTCTCCCTAAAATATTTCTAAGAAATTCTGTATTTCCCAATTAATGGCCACGTTTTAAATACAGCAGAATACAATATGTCTCATTTTAACCAATAGAAATAGACTTGAGCTACTTGTAAACTAAATTGTTTTCATAAAATATTTTAAAGACACCACAGATATTTTACATTTAAAGGCAATCACCTTAATTGAAATCGCACAATGGACAATTTCTAGGTATAGCAATAATCATACTCTCTTTTATGTTAATCTAGGCTTTAAAGGGAGTTTGTATAAAATGAAATATATCCACTGAGTTTTAATTTTTACTTTTATAGTATTCAATCTATACAAAATAGTTTATCAAAAATACTACCTGGTTAATTTTCATTTATTTATCTAGCATTACATAAAATGCATGCATGTATGTATGTATGTATGTATTTATTTATTTTGGTACCGGGGATCGAACTTGGGACCTTGCGCTTGCGAAGCAGGCTGTGGAACCACTGAGCTAAATCCCCGGCCCTAAAATTAATTTGAATAATGCTAATATCCATAATTTAGAGTAACTAATGCTCCAGGACTTGTATTTATTTCCTTATATTTTGATATGCCTTTTCCTATTCCTCTGTCACCTGTTCAATATTTTCCAATGACTGGCAAACAAATCAAGAGAGAAGAATTAGCACATACGTTGAAGGGGAAGAAGACACTAGAAGTCTTTTTGTTGGCCAGGTGCAGTGGCACACACATGTACTCCTTGCTACTTGAGAAGCTAAGCAAGACAGCATGGTAAGTATGAGGCCAGCCTGGTCAATTCAGTGAGACCTAATCTAAAAATTTTCCAAAAAAAAAAAGGCTGGGGTGTAACTTAGCAATAGAGAACTGGCCTAGCCTGCCCCCTACATTCAATCCCCACTATGCCAAGAAAAAAAAACTCACTTTGCTGATCCTAAGGTACATATCTAAAAACTTCAATAGGTTCTAGAAAGAAACAATTAGAATTAATAAGAGAATTTGGTTCTGTAGTTGGATACTAGATAAACATACAAATATGACTGGCTTTTCTATTTATGATAGCAATAAGCATGCAGAAATGGGGAGAATCTATAGTAATCAAAACTGAAATAACTAAATATAATTTTTTAAAGGCATAGAATTCATATGAAGAAAAACAAAATCTTTTTGAAAGGCAAAAATTATTATTGAAAAATTTTAAACAAATCTGAAAAATTTTAGAATAAGACATGAACAAATATAATTCTTCCAATATATAAATTAGTGTAATTCCAACTTGAGTGATTTTTAATTGCATAAAATAATTTTGAGTTTATATGGAAAAAAGTGTCTAAGAATTACCAAGTGTGACAATGAAAAAAATGGGATATTTTCCCCAGCAAATAACAAAATGTGTCTTAAAGTCAGTAAATGTTTTAGATCATCAATAGGGCCAGGGATTTAGCTCAGTGGTTCTGCCACCTGCCCGCGCAAGCACAAGGACCCAAGTTCGATCACCGGTACCAAAAAAAAAAATAGATCATCAATAATCTTGAATACTTACAATAAAGAATCCAGAAAAATATCCCTATGTCTATGAGAATTCAATATATAAATTGGCTGATACATAACTGGCTATTTATCTGGAAGAGAATCAAATTGGATTTCTGTGTATGCTACTTATTAAACAAATTCCAGATAGAATAAATATAAATATATACTAAATCTTGCAAGAAAAGTAGAAGGTTACAGGTATAAAGCTTGTATTAGGGGAAACTAAGTCATGAGAACATAGAAAGTACGGTTCAGCATTCCTAATCCAAAACTCTGAGATCCAAAACCTGAAACTTTCTGAGCACCTGAATGACACCACAGGTGGAAATGTCCCCATCTGTCAAGTGACAAGTTTTAGTCAACACACAAATGCACTGAAAACAACATAAAATTGCTGTCTGGTATATGTATGAGATATGTCTGAAACATAAATGAATTGTGTGTTTAGACTTGGGTCTCTCACTATATACATGCGAGTATTCTAAATTTTTTTTTTTAATTTGAAATCTGAAACACTTCTGGTCCCAACCATTTTATTAAGCGATATTCAACCTATATAAAAGACAGAAATATACAGCTATGTAAAAAAGTTGATCACATAGCAAAAAACATAAACAATGTCAATGAATAAAACACAAACTTGGAAAAAGATATTTTCAATACAAACAATTTTAGAAAACATTTAAAATATAGACATAGCTCAAAAAGTAACCAAAAATTTAGAGCCTAACAGATGGGGGAAAAATAGAGCAAATTTCACTAATAGTCAGAAATATACTTGTATGTCTCAAATGACAAAAGTTTTCCAAAGAAGATAATACAAGTTCAGGAATGCAAGGAAAAGACTCAAATAAATTTAAATGTTTAAGAAAGTTACTTGAAATAATCTAGTTTTCAATTAAAAATACACTTGCCCTTAGAGCCAGTAATTAAACCTGAGGAGCTGTTCCATGAAGTATAAACTGCAAAATATATTATATATATGTGCAGATTATTTATTTATCCTAGCATTGTTAATGGTGGGGGGTAATGGTAATAAAGTAAATATTCATCAATAGAGAACCAACTAAATAAATTACTAAAAATCCATACCATACGATTTTATATAATCATTTTAAAAGAATGAATTTAAGCCAAGTGTGGTGGCCCACAACTGTAATTCCAGCACTTGGGAGGCCCAGGCAGGAGGATCACTGTGAGTTCAAGGCCAGCCTGGGCTCCACAGTGTATAGTGAGTTCAAGGCCAACCTGAACTACATAGTGAGACCCTGTCTCAAAAAACAAAAAAAAAATTTTTTTGGTACCAGGGATTGAATGCAGGACCTTGGGCTTGCGAGGCAGGCGCCAGAACCACTGAGCTAAATCCCCAGCCCCAAAACCAAAAATGTTTAAAAATAAAAATAAAAGAATGAATTTAAATAATACCAACTGACCTGGAGTAATCTATAAAGTTTACTGGGCAAAAACAAAATGTAGGCAAGTGACACATCTCAAGTTATAAAATAATGGCAATTGTACACTATATTGTGTATATCCATATAATTAATTATACATGAAAGGAAAAATAACTGTGAAGTCGCAGGTGATTTTTAACCTGGGTTACTTGGGATAAGGCAAAATGTGCAACAGGAGTGGATGTGCATAATAGCTTTCAAATCATATAACAAGCTATCATTTAACAGGTAGTTACTGTGTGCTACACACTACATACCTTGCTAGATGACAGGGATATAACAGTGAACAAGATAAAATATCTTTCTTCGCATGAGGTTACAAATCACTATAAGAGCAAATCACTATAGGAAGGTGACATTAGAGGATTATACAGGGTGCACATGACAAGTCTCTAACACAGTAATTAGGGGTCAGTGAAAGATTCCATGACAGCAGTCACATCAATGCTAAATTTGCTGTGTCACTGCTAAAAAGTGTGCTCGTTAAGTGCTGGTATCTTGTCTACATAATGCAAGGTAAGCTGCTATAAGAGGGATAAGTATTACTTGATTAAAGTCAAATTTAATTTATCATCATTTAAAATCCCCAATTTTACTTATCTAGAACCATACTGCATTGGGAAAGCAACCATAGCATACTTTCAGAGAAGAATAAATTCAGAAGACAAGTTCACCTGAATTACCAGCACCAGTGGTAGTATTTTGTCTGGCTCATCTACTAAATTATCCCACTTGTATTACCATCCAAAGGAACTTCAAACTCAGTATACATAAACCCCACTCATCTTCTGTCCTCCTAGTCTGTCCTTCCTCTGTGATCCTAATCTCATGGTAAAAGGGATGACCATCTATCCAATCACTCTAGCCAGAAACCTCGCCATTTGTTTCCCTTTCTTTGGTACCTCTCCTATCCAAACCATGTCCTGTCTATTTCCTTAATTGTCTCTCAAATCTCCCTTTCATACATCCTCACTGCTGAATAACGTCTCACCAGGCGTACTTTAATACTTGTCCGATCAGACTCCCCGCCTCCAGTCTTAAACACTCCAATGCATCCTTCCCATTACACTTCAAATTACCTTGTAAATAAACAGTTATATGATCATATTACTCCTTTACTCATAATTCTTAATGGCTTCATGAATCTCATATGACATTCAGAAGTGACAGAAATTCAAGACTGAATTTTTCAAGGGAATTAAGTAAGATTGGCATTATTTTCTATTTTGTGCACAAATAGATCCTATCATCTTAAGTAAATAAAAAACTCCTTGATACATCATGCAAGGTTTTTCATGACCTGGTTTCTGCTCACTGCTGCAAACACACCTTAGGATAACCGTGTCCTGAGCTCTAACTGACTAAGTACTTGCTACTTCTTGACTCTGTCACCTGTCTCACTGAATATTCTCCTCAGTCTTTCAGGACTCACTCCAAGTAGGACTCCTCTCATCTATGAAGTCCTTCCCAAATGCCCTCTCCAGCTACAACTGCCCCCCTGCCAATATGGACTTCTTTTCAGCATTCAGAGGACCTCAGTCCCAGCCAATCAGGAAGAACCCTGGGAAACACCCAGCCAACCCAGCAATGGATTCATCCCTCTCAGAAGTGTGTAAGATAATAAAGGTTTGTTGCCATCACCTGCTAAATTTGGTGGTAATTTGTTATACAGCAACAAACTAATATCCCCACTAGACAGATGAAGAAATTTGAATTCAGGGTTATGAAGTTTTTTTTTATCAAAGATACAAAAGTTAGAATTAAAGCCTATTTCTGAAATTCTGAAAGCCTAAATTCTGAGCTACACTGTCTTTTTTGTTTTAATGCAGGGTCTTGCTTTGTAATGCAGGCTGCCCTTAAACTCACTATGCAGCCAAGGCTCGCCTTGAACTGTGGGGATGATTCTGGCTCAGCCTCCTAAATCCTGGGGTTACAGGTGTGCAACAACACAGTCAGCTGCTACAGTTTTATATGTTCAATATTATGTTAAGCTATGTTACTTATTACTTTTTCCAATTAAATTAAAGAAATACAATGTACCTACTATTAAAAAAACACTCCTCTTGCAGATGAGGATGGGATCTAAGAATGGTGGGAAAGGGGAGGGAGAGGAATGAAAGTGGAAATAAAAAGGACCTAAGATGCCCTGAGTAAAACAGAAAAAAAAAAAAAAAAGATGCCCTGAGTATATGTACAACACCCATGATAAATGTATTCAGTATGCATCACAAACATGTACAATACTAACAAAAAATGGTTTTTTCTTTTAATTTTTTTCTTTTTAGTACAAAAAATTATTTTAAAAGAGAAAAAATAAGACCCAAAATTGCACTATACCACAAGTAATATGCTGGGTACCTCGAGAGATATAAGGAAAGATTGGATAGGCTACATTCGCTTGGATTTTATTCTGTACTAATGTACCAAGTACACATTTAGCTCTTCCCAAGTACAAGTGATCTGCAAGAGCCACCTAGTGTGAATTCTGTTTAACTGCAACCTACACAGTTGGATGGATATAAATGTCACATTTTATGTCATTTGATACCTACTAATTTGAAAATTGAAACATTTAATACTTTCTCCCTATGCATAAAACAAGAAATAATTTATTTCCATGGAAAACTCAGCCTTGAATTTCTCCCAATTCTGAATGATATGAGGTATTCACTAAGTATAAAACTAATTCTTTAAATCCACCAATGTTTTCTAACCCCAGGCATTCCTTTGCTAATTTCTGGCAACTATGTACACCTGTGGAAGCTTGGTTTCACTCAAAAAATATAGCAACAGGCATGGAAAAACTAGGAATAAGAATATAATCAAGCTTTATTAATTTGCAAAATGTTTGCATGTGCAAATTTATCTACTCACTAAAATGTATTTGTAAGTCCAAGATCAACATCAGCAGTACTTCTGCAGTCATTTGTGGACCTGTGGAGCAGAGAACTGGAACTGCCAACTAAGAACTTCCCCAGCTGAGGCTACACAAGGAGACACTCTTGCCTTCTTATTTCAGCTCTCACACTGTAAACAAGCAACTTTCACAGGTATCTAAGGCCAGATTTCTGTGGAGGTTCGTGTGTGTGTGTGTGTGTGTGTGTGTGTTTGTGTGTGTGTGTATGTGTGTGTGTGTTTTAAAAGCACCAATGTACTCTGTACTAGTCCTAAGTGTAAGAAGGCTGTGATGTGCCCTGTGGAGAAGACAGGTGTGTTACAGAAGCTGCATTCAGGCACAGGTTACAGTGCTGGTGGTTGTGCATGCAGAAGTGAATCAACACCATACATGAAATAAGACGTCTTTAAACAGAAACATACATTAAACCAGTTATGTTTTCATACCTGACAACAGTGTTATGATCATAAAAACATACCTGACAACAGTGTTATAACCCGATCATAACAACAGTGTTATGACCAGACACTGTGAGAACCTAACCTTCTATTTCACCGAGGAACAATGGCTCAGTATTTGCTAATATGTTGATGATGACTTTATAGACTGTAACTACCACAGATAATAAGAATTAACTATATATATTAGTGTCAGGTAATTTCCAAAGTGTCAAAGAAGAAAGTTAAGTTCTACAATAGTCTTGAGTGCGCTGAACACAGCAATCTGAAAATCACACAATGTAAAGTGTTTTACTACAGTATTATCTAAATGAACCATGTTCTAAACAAGATGTTAGGTCAGTTTTGATAGGCTAGTTATATTTTGTAGTATACATTAAAATAAATCCTTCTATATACCAGGTAGAGGCCTGCAGTCTCAGCACTCAGGAATCAAGGCTAGCCTGAGATTCTGTCTCAAAAAACCAAAAACGCATCTGCATTAAATATTTTTAAATGTATGTATGTGTGTTACAAAAACTATCTCATGTATCACAATGGTGCCAGTACCCTCACTGACGCATGAATCACATTTGGGAAAACACAGCTATATGTACCATAGAAAAAGTATTTCTTTGTAACAAAGAAATTTTTCAAAACTCCATCTAAAAGCAGTTACACTTTTCTCAAGTCAGATTAGGAACACTACTATAGATTATAATACAAAACAGAATACATCACCTTCAGCACAGGAAGAGTTCAAATGGGATACAAAGTGACTGGTGCATACCTGAAACTGTGTCAAATTGCTGGAACAATGGCTTAGGATGGCATTGCTGACCCATAGACTCTGCATTAGCAACGCACTGCTGCATATAGAGAGACTGTCCCAGTAAGATGTTCTCTGCTGCTGCTGTCAGCCTGGGCCTCTGTCCTTCACTAAGTTCACCCACACTGTTTTCCAAGTCCTTCAAAAAGTTGAAACAACTGTTAAACCCATTATATTAAAATCAAATCAAGCCGGTGTAGTGGCACATGCCTATAATCTCAGTTGCTCGGGATGCTGAGGCAGGTGGATTGCAAGTTCAAGGCCAGCCTGGCCAACTGAGCAATATCTTTTCTCAAAATTTGAAAAAAGGAGCCAGGCATGGTGGCACACACCTGTAATCCCAGCATTTAGGAGGCTAAGCAGAAGAATCACCATGAGTTCGAGGCCAGCCTGAGCTACATCATGAATTCCAAGCCAGCCTGGACTACGCAGCGAGACCTTGTCTCAAAAAACAAAAAAATAGGGGTGGGGATTTAGCTCAGTGGTTCTGTCGCCTGCCTCACAAGCGCAAGGTCCTGAGTTCGATCCCTGGTATAAATAAATAAATAAAATTTTAAAGGCAAACAGCCTGGGAATGTACCTCAGTGGTAGAGTGCCTGCCTAACATGGGCAAGGCCTGGGGTTCAAACCCCAGTACTACAAGAAAAAAAGAAAAAAATCAAGTCAAAACAGGAGGGACTTGTTAATATCGTGATCCATACTGTTCCACTGTTTGAAAAGTATTTTAGAAAGTGCTTATTATGCCAAATATACCATAAAAGATAAGTTTAAAAAGCTAGTTAGGGGCCAGGGAATTTAGCTCAGTGGTTCCACCACCTGCCTCGCAAGCACAAGGACCTGAGTTCGATCCCTAGTACCAAAGAAAAAAAAAGCTAGTTAGTAAGGCATTTAATTATGGGCTTTACTTTTAGTATCTTATTTTTGTGAAGTTAGCCATTATCTGTTCAACCTCCAACTAATTAAGAATAGAATATGCAAGAAAAAAAATTCTACTATAATTTAAAATATAATTTAAAATTACATATTGGTAGGGCCGGGAATTTAGCTCAGTGGTTCCACTACCTGCCTCAAAAGCGCAAGGTCCCAAGTTCAATCCCCGGTACCAAAGGAAAAAAAAATTATATATTGCTCATATAGCTTAAACTCAGAATAACAGAAAATACATTTCTCATTTTTCATGAATTAAAATTGCCTGAAACTGTCAGTGTGAACTTTATAATAACTGTTGAGAATACATCTTAAATAGCATAAAGATTACCCCATGTGAATAATCACATTTTTTCTAAGTACACAGACTGAAGACTATTTTAATCATATTTCATAAGGTTCTCTTAGAAAGAACAAAGTATAAAAATGTTTATCATATACATGAAATAAACTAAAAACTAAAAAAAATTAAGACCTATTTTCTTTCCATATTAAAAATTATATGCCATAATCACTAGTATATTTTGTGACTTGGAAATATTACAATTAATGTTTATTAATCAAAAATTGAATTAGAATTCCAATATCTAAAAGCTCCCATGTGTACCTCTCCCTGTCTCTGTTTTTTTCTTCAGTGGTGGGGATTGAACCCAGGGCCTCATGCATGCTAGGCAAGCACTCTACCACTGAGCTACATCCCCAGCCCATTTCTCATTTAAAAGGGCTTAATTTCAACCAATATGAGTCTATCAACTATAAAATAAAATTGAAACATTTTCATTCAACATTCAAAATTCTGTACCATTTGCCCTAACTCTCCTCTATGCATTCTATCTCCTCTGAATCCCCTAACCCATCTCTTCTTTCCAAACACCAACTGTCCCAACATGCTTGAAATTGATAGATATTGGCTACAATTCAATACATCTGTTGGAGACTCTGGGCAATGTGCAGAATAATACCAGATGTATTTCCAACAGAAATTATTCACAGTGTCTATAATACTGCTTAAAGGTAGGGGTTGTGTCTCATTCATGTTTGTATATTTTCCAAGGCTGTGTGTACCAGATACTAGATACTCAATAAAAAAGGTTGCAGGATGAATGAATGAATGATCCTCACAAATTATTTTAAAGTGTTTCAGTTTTTTGAACCATAGAACAAGAGCATTTTTCAATTATAAAACTCTACAGAGGAGGGAAGGAAAGGAAAGGGGATTTAAAAAAGAAGTTGAGATACATTATGTACATGTATCAATTCCCCAAAAGGAATATAAATATTACATACTATAAACATGTACTAATAAAAACGAATAAATAAATAGACACTTGGACCAAAAAAAGAAAATTTTAAAAAGGAAAGAAAGAAAACTCTATAGTTCTATGATTTCTGGATAAAACTGCTATCACATTGACTTCTGAATAACTGAAACACCAGCATGCCTTAAAAAAGAATGAAGGCCTGGGGATTTAGCTCATTGGTGCCACCGCCTGCCTTGCAAGCGCAAGGTCCCAAGTTTGATTCCTGCTACCAAAAAAAAAAAAGAATGAAGATGTGTCATGTATATGTACCAATTCCCCACAATGAATGTCACTAGTTATTGCAAACATGTAAGAATAAAAATTAAAATTTTAAAGTAAGGCTATTTTTCCTCTATTTATATCTAACCAAAAATATACTACTAAAGTTACAAAGTACCTCTGAGCAACAGACTGCCTGCTGTGAAACTAGTAATTCCTGGTTCTGTCTAGCAAGAAGAGGAAGAATTGAATCTGCATGAAATTTTTTATGGGGTATCCTAATCACTTGTCCTTCACTGGGAGAATCATCTTCCTAAAAGACACATAAAGATAATTAATGCACAAAAAGCTTTATCAAATATTTATAATTTTCTCAATTATGATTAATAAAAAACTTAGTAGCAAATAATGTTATCAGCATTTTTTGGAAGGAAGGTGAACCTTTGTGTGTGTGTGAGATACTGGAGACTGAATCTAAGGCCTTTGCACTGAGCTACATCCCCAGCCCTTTTTTTTTTTTTTTGAGACTTAACATTTTAAAAAATAGAAACAGTAACAGCGCTTGTTAGGGTCTCATTAAGTCACTAAATGGCCCAGGCTGAGCTTGAATTTATAGTCTTCCTGCTTCAGCCTCCTAGTGGGCTAGAATTACAGACCATAATACCCAGCTGAAAAGGAACTCCTTATTTTCATTTAGTTCTTATATCATTTTGACTACAATAAAAATGCCAAATTTGCATCATATATAAACAACGTTATAGAGTAATTTGGTCACATTAAACTGGAGATTCATTGCTTTTGTCTCAGGCAACTGAATGACTCAAGTGTCTTATATTTTGTCATCAATTGCTGGGCTTACACGGTTTCCTGTTTCCTGTTTAAGCAATGCACAAAGCAATCCCTCAGCACAGCAATGAGGGGAATACACATGGGGTAAGACAGCAAACTAGGTCACAGGCCAAAATGAAAACTGCAGAAGTATGTGACAGCAAGTGCAGCCCGCAATGTACCTTTGCCTTTGTGCTGACACCTGCCTTGGCTGGAGAGCGGGTACAGAAAGTCTTCACTGGCTAAGCTTCAATGTGCCTCCAAACAGACCTGTCTCAAAAACAAGGGACAGTGTGGCCCTCACAGTCAGACAGACTGGATTCCCTTGTAAAAGCAAGGATGAAATGACCTTAAATTAATAGTATTTACTTTGTTTTTAATAAAATAAAGTTATTTGCTAGATTATAAATACATATCCCCTAGCTATATATAGATAAATGCCTAATGATACATTTCTTCAAGTTATTCTGGGTATTTCCAGATTATACTTTTGTATTTGCTTCTATTATAAAAGTGTGGCATATCTGATTTAGGCACAATAAAAATATCAAAATTAGAAAGTTTCACATGTAGAAAAGAAAAGGTTATAATTTCGTCCTAGTTCAGTTTAGCTCTTTCAAGAAATTTAAATATGCACTGCCAACAGACAAAATTCTAAGAATGGATAAAAATGCTATAATGGCATATTAAGCCAAGTGTTGATATAATGCTCCACTGAAAATAAAAATATCTCATTTATACCTTCTTCCTATATCATTTCACAAAAATGACTGCACTCTCTTCACAATGAACTCAATAAATAATTACTGTTTAAAAAATTACCTCTTCAGCCAGACATAGTGGCATGGTGGTGCATACTTGTTAACCCCAGCACTCTGGAAGGCTAAGGTGGGAAGTGGGAGGACTGCAAGTTCAAGCAAGGCTGGTAAGCAACGTAACAAGACCCTGTCACAAAATAAAAAAGGGCTGGGGGGCTGGGGATTTAGCTCAGTGGTTCCGCCGCCTGCCTCGCAAGTGCAAGGTCCCAAGTTTGATCCCTGATACAAAAAAAATATATATATATATACACACATATATATATAAAAGGGCTAGGGATGTAGCCCAATGCAAAGGCCCTGAGTTTAATGCCTATTACTACAAAGAGAAAGGAAAAAAAAAAATCCTCTTCAAATAAAATCTTAACAAAAAACTTCATGAAATACCTTCTTACTCCTTTGTGAGTAACATTTTAAAAAATAGCAACAAGAAATGCAAATTGGGGCCGGGGATTTAGCTCAGTGGTTTCCTTGCCTGCTGCACAAGCGCAAGGACCTGAGTTTGATCCCCGGTACCCAAAAAAAAAAAAAAAAAAAAAAAATAACAACAGGGCTGGAGATTTAGCTCAGTGGTCCTGCTGCCTGCCTCACAAGAGCAAGGTCCCAAGTTGGATCTTCGGTACCAAAAAAAAAAAAAACAGTAACAATAACAGCACTGCTTAATTAAGTGTTTGTTGCAGACCATAGTTAAGTACAACTGCCTTTCCTTGCTTAGGGTTTTGAAAACATAAAAAGTAAAGATTTCTATTCCTGAGTGTTTCAAAAGAAAACTCTACTTCATTTCTATAGGACATTTATATTATGTATGTCTATATAAATATATGACATTTTTAAATGTTTATCTTTTTCAACTATGGTGCTAGATAATAACTAGGAAGAAAGATTAGTATCTCTGGATCCTATTTCAATTTTCTTTTTAAAGCCAATAAATTTACATGTTTATTAGCACAAAGAATTATAATCATAATTAGGGAAAAATAAATTATTAGAGAGTTGATTAAAAATGGCTAAAATTGTGCTCAAAATACTATAGAAACAGGGCTGAGGATATGGCCTAATACATGCAAGGCCCTGGGTTCAATCCATAAGACAGAAGAAAAAAACAAAAATTAATAAAAATGAAAATACTAAACACACACACACGTTACAGAGATAGCATAGCAAGGTGGCACTTTACACTGAGATGGAGTTCAATACCTAATTACTTTTCAACAACTGGGGCATCAAAGATTAGTAACAATTTCATTCTCACTACTATGATAAGATTACATAAGGAAATGTACAAGAAGCTCTAAATTCTTTCATGGATATTTTAGTAAATTTTTTTCTCCATAACTAAAATAAGTGAGAAAAAATATGGTCAGTGGCAACAAGTTGACCAAGATAGTCTTTCTGCGATGTTGGAGTCAGTCACTCTTACCATGTCAAGGGCATCATGCAAAGTGCTGGATAAGCTATCGTTTAGGTTTGTCAGATAAAGCTCTCCACCTCCTAAAACTAGAAATTAAAATGTAAGAATTTAGAAAAAAAGAAAACACAAACTTAGTAAGCAAGCTGACCAGAAAGCCACAGAACATTACATTTAATCTTCTGCAAGATTAATACTGGCACAGGTCATACACAAATAATCCACAAAGTACTCAGTCTCATTCTTTCTTTTGTTTCACCTAGCAGCTTGTCAGAAATTTTTTTTTTTGAGACAGGGTCTCGCTCTGTAGTTCAGGCTGGCCTTGAACTCACTATGTAGCCCAGGCTGGCCTCAAATTCATGGCAATCCTCCTGCCTCAGCCTCCCAAGTGCTGGGATTACAGGCGTGTGTAACACCTGGTACTGTCAGAAAATTTTAAAAACTATACAAATAGCACTGTAGCTATAAAATGGGAAGTCAGCACTCCTACATATTGTTAATGTAAATAAAACTGATTAAAATTAAAAGCCAATTCATATTTCAGAAAGCATGTTGGCAATGTAATTATTTTATAAGTGCCTAGTCTGACTCAGCAATCCTACAATCTAGGCAAGTATTCTATGGAGTTGTCAAGCAAGTGCACAAAGATACATGCATGTGCAAAGATGGTCACTAGAGTTGTGTGTAGTCTGGAAACACTGAAAACCATCTAGGTGCCCTCTCCTAAGGCACTGGTTACAGAGACTATACAGCCATTTTTAAAATGATGTAGACTCATGTGCCGTGTGATAAGTTCTACAAATATGCACAGTAGGATTCCATTTTTAAAGGTAAATGTGCATCCATATATTTAGGTGCCTATATATGCATACTTAGAAAAGACTGGAAGAGTATTCCTCAAACTATGAAGAATATCAGCCCTAGAGGCAGGGCTATGAGGTAGGGTCTACTTTCCAAAATTAAAGCCTAGCAAAGCTAACTAACTTGCACGAGCCCCTATTTTTTCTACTATAGCATATTGTATCTCAGAAAGTAAATAAAAACACTTTACATAGGAAAGTATTCCTAAGGGAATTATCATAATCCAATGGAGAAACCAAGTAATACAGGATAACTCACTCCTGGGAGCCAGTCTTTCACCGCAATTAAACACAATCTCCCCTTCAGAGATGGGCCTGTCCAGACTCTCCATGTCAGTGACAGTGACACTCAAAGTGCTCTCCAGGGTGGATGAGCTGGAGCTTGGCATCTGAGAGGAGGAAGGGGCCTTGGTGCCTGCAGGGAACGGTGTAGGAGGAACTGGTTCTGTAGGAGCAGGTGGAGGCAGGAAGTTCATACTCTCAGGTTCTTCATCCTCAGCCACAGACATTACACTAAGAAGGTAAGATATTATTCTGAATTTACTAAGTCATTGAAGGACTCTATTTTTATATAAAAAACAAATCCAAAGGTACTATATCTCCTTTAGGAAAGTATTTCTATGATCTGTACTACTATAATTTCCAAGATTCATTTTTCTAAAAAATTTTTATGCATTAATCATAAGCCATCTTGAAAGCTCTCCTAGCCAAAAAATAAAGCTACATAGGATATATAGCAGTTTAAAAGTTAACTGATCATAGCAAGTGATGATCCACACTAGGCAAAAATCATTTTCTATTTTATTAACAATCTGACAGGGCTGGGGATGTAGCTCAGTGATGCTGCACCTGCCTGGTAAGCGCAAGGCCCTGAGTTCAATCCCTGGTATGGGGGGGAGCAATCTGATAAATGTCTTTATTATCTGTTTCAATCCTTTTTTTAAAAAGAAGGAAAGATACAAATTTTATTACATTTTTAATAAACTTAAAATATATAAAACTTCCTTCTAAAGTATAATTGTGGTTTATAAAGCTTTGTCATTTCTTTTTCTTTTTTTTCTTTTTTTTTTTGAGACAGGGTCTCACCATGTAGTTCTGGCTGGTCTTGAACTCATTACATAGCCCAGACTGACCTCAAACTCACGGCGATCCTCCTGCCTTAGCCTCCCAAGTGCTGGGATTACAGGCATGTGCCGCCATACATAACTTTGTCTAGCATTTGTGTTTTATGTGTCAGATAGGTTGGAATATACAGTTCCTAAAAGCGAATGTAGTTGGCCCTCCTCCATATTCACAGCTTCCACATCCAAGATTCATCCAACCACAGATGGAAAACATTGGAGAAAAAAAATGTGCATTTGTACTTTTTTTATCATTATTCCCTAAAAAATAAAATATAACAACTCTTTACAGAGGATTTACATTGAATTAGGTATTGAAAGTAATTTAGAAATGATCTATAATATATGGGAGGATTATGCAGATTACATGTCAACATTAAGCCTTTCTATGTAAGGCACTTAAGTGTGAATTTTGTTGGGGGGTCCTGGATTCAATCCCCTCAGATACAGAGGACAACTGTGTGTTTTCACTCACATTGCTCTTGGGTGAAAATCTTCTTGAAGACAGTAAGGATTCTCTTCATCTAGTGGCAGGTCTCTATCCCCCCATGGTGTGGGAAGCTCTGGGCTCGATATCTTCAATTTATCAATGGAAATTTCTGACAAAGTTGGGGTAAGAGCTGCTGCTAGAGGAGGTGTAGTAGCAGGGGTAACCGTGGGAGTATTAATGAGTGTGATGGCAGGCACATCATTTTCTGAAGATTTCTCTTTTTTAAAAGAAAGAAAAAGATAAAAGTAAATGACTTCAAAAAGTCCTTGATATTTTTGACATAAAATAGTCAAATAATAATAACACTGATGTCAGTGATGGTCATTAATGAGAAAATTCCTAAATTAATTTAGTAAAGTATAAGACAATAATCTTGAAGACAGGACTATTCCCACTACCATATACTTAAAGTCACCTACACACCCATTAAATTCTATACTTTAAGCGGCGACACAGTTTGAATGTGTTCCCTAAAAGTTCATGCATCACAGTCTTAATCCCCCAATCCATGTGGTGACACTCTCTGGGGGAAGGCCTCTGCAAGCCAATCAGGGTCAGACGACATGAGACTTAGGGCCCCGGGACGGAATCAGTGGCTCTGTAAGAAGAGACTCAAGCTCACAGGCCCCAGTCCTCAGTGCCATGTAAAGCCCCTGTCATTTATGACAGACCAACAAGGCTCTCGCCAGATGCAGTCCTTCAATCCTGGACTTCCAGACTAGAACTGCAAGACATAAATTCTTTTCTATATAAATTACTCACCCTGTGGTATTCTGTTACAGAAACACAAAATGGACAAGTGGCAACAAATTCCTTAGTTTCTTTGCAAGAAAAATGATTTACTTAAACCAGTGATGGTGAACCTTTTAGAGCTTTCGATGATAATAAACATCTGGCTGAGGCACGCGTGCAATAGGTTTGCCACCACTGACTTAAACCAAGTAAGCAACAAGTATGTATAATATATGAAGCATTTTATAATACGAGTCATGAAATTTTATTTAATGATTGCTAAAATTAAAACTGAGTTACAGAAATAAGGTCTCTACCTTTTTCAGCAGAGATTTCTTTCACAGGAAAAGCAACATCATGATATGAACCACAGGGAGAAGAATCAGGAGTCTTCACTAACACATACTCCTTAGGAGGTGATGCAGGTGAGTGAGGAGGAGTAGGCTGGGGGGTAGCAACTGGAGTACATATTCTTGCCTAAAACAAAGAATAGCAAAACAAGACAAATGGTGTTTATGATCACCCAAGTAAAGGCAATTTGAAACAATAACATGAGCTCATTCATATGCTATACAGAAATTAAAAGGAGGGGCAAAATCAAAAAAGGAGCTTTGAGTGCCCTGGTTCTTAAGTATCTAGCTGATAGGGTACAAATGGCACGCAGGAAGCACTGGACCTCTGCAGTGGGCCCCACAGAGTAAGGCACCCTCTCAACACAGACAGGAAGATTAAGGAGATACAGCCGAAGAGCAGAGCCAGCTACAAACCTGATGCACTGGCCATGTGACAGGAAAAAAGGCATTTTTAACTGACAAGACATCAAAACCCAGCCTTTTAGCACAAAGGAGCAGCAGGTAGAAAGTAATGGAGGGATAAGAAAAAGTGAGGGTGGGACGAGGAGACAGAAACATGACAGGGCGATGGGAAGTACTAGGGAAGGAAAAAGTGAACATTTTAGTATGAGTTTGTTGAACAGGGCATCATTACACAGTTCACAATTTACAAGGTAAAAACATGACGATGGTAAAAATTAAGTCTCCTACTGTGTTCTTTCTGCCTACTACCATTCCTCAGTTATCAAATGCTCTGCTCTGAAGTCATTTTACATGTATATAGATTTATCAGGGGAATACATTTCCGCAAGTGGGACTGCTTGATTAAAGGGCTATGTTTTAATTTGAATAAATACTGCCAAATTTCTCTCTACAGGACTGTACTACTTTATACTGAGCCAGAAAACAATTTCTGAGCAAAAAAGGTTTTTCCTGCGAGGTGCTGACCTAACTGACAAAGAGCCACCCCCACCCAGTTCATCCCCCCTCCCACACCTAACACCTGTCTTCCTTCACTGTCCTTTGTTCTCAGGAAGAGGCTGTATCCAGGTACTTTTCTATCAAATCATGTAAACTAATGTAACTTCCTCAACCTTGAACTGAAGATAAATGCCTTGCTTCAGGCATCCCCACCCCTCTTCCCTTAACCCATATAAACCCTGTTCACCGCCAGCTCCGGGCTGATTGCTTTGTGGAGAAATCCCCGATCAGTCTGCCGATGTAATAAATTTGCCTCCAACCTCCAGGTGCATTCTTGATTCTTCTTGCCTGATCTTGCAATACCACTAAGAGCTGCCACACTGTAGACTGTAAGTCTGCCATTACAATACCACCACTAGAGGATATGAGAATGCCTATTCCCCACCAAAGTTCACCAAACAAGGGTGTTATCTAACTTTAAGAGTTTTGTCAGTACTTCAGTGAATTTTTATTATCAGTGAGGATGACCATCTTTTTTACATGTATGGACAATTTGTATTTTGTGTGTGTGTATGTGTGTACTCTCTGGTCATGTTCTTTGTTGATTTATAAAATATATTATTTGACTTTTCTCATTCTAAAAAGTCTTTAGGGTGATTAGCCTTTTTCTGTATTATGAGTTGCAAATTAATATATAATTTAAGAATGAAACATTAAAATTATTTAACACTGCCTGATAATTATAATATTGTTAACTTACATTTTATGAACTTTTTTTTTGTACTGGGGATCAAACTCGGGTCCTCACACTTGCGCAGCAGGTGATGAAACCACTGAGCTAAATCCCCAGCCAACTTTCATTTTAAAATGAAATACATTGGGGTTTTTTTCCCCTTCCTGACTACATAAAGCTTTGACTATTCATCATAAGAGAATCTGAAGGTATTCCAGTATTGGTAATAGATAATGATGATGATAACCTATAAGTTATTGAGTAGTCACTGAATTCTAGATACTAGATTAAGTTTTTACAAGTATCATATCACTTAATCTTTCACAAAACCTTATATGACTTCAAGAAGACACAGTATTATAAAGATATCAATCATTTCCAAATTAAGCCAACCAAAATTAGATTAGCTTCCATTAAAAAAATCCCAAAATGATGTTTAATGGAACTTAAAATTAATTTTAAAAGAACTGGGCATGGTGGCACGTGCCTGTAGTCTCAGCTACCTACGTAGGAGGCTGAGATAGGAAGATCCCTTGAGTCCAGGATTCAAGAGCTCCAGGCCAGCCCAGGCAATACAGCAAAGCTCAGTCTCAAAACACAAAAATCCAGAAAGTAATTTTAAAATATATTTGGTCAAATACATTAAACAGGACAAAAAAAAAAAAAAGAAAAGTCATGACAATTCTGAAGATAAGGAACAATAAATCAATGGAGGAAGTCTTGCCTGACTCCATATTCCATAACCACATTTTAGTGAAGCCAAGGTTTATCCACTGTTAGGCTCTCTATCTCTATTACACAGATAAGATTGAAGCACAGAGCACAGGAAGCAAATTCAGATCTTACCAATTCCGGAACCCATGCTCCTAACAAATATATTAACTGCTTATTTATACTGATTTTCTAAATTTTCTCATTCAATCACCCTCACGAAAGTATGTGCAGCATATGGACCAAAAACAAAGCAAAGTAACTGGCATAAAGCCATGACCCTGACTATATCTGTGCTGCTTACATCACCAAGGAGCTAAAAAAGCACAGGTTTTGGCACATTTATCACATTTACCACACCAACTTCCACAAAAGTCAAATATGTAGCTTTATGTTTGTAAGAGTAGATCAGTTTAAATGTTTCACCTATATAAAATGAGGTTTAGATCTGTAGGATCTAAACTATTGAGTTTTAATTAGGTGGTAATAGAGTAAATTTCAGATTTGTATAATTTCATGTAGCTATAATTAGTTAGAAATAATATTTAACATAGTAAGGGTGGTCAAACAATAATGAGAGTACTTGAAATATACTTTCTTCTAGAAATTAAAAGTATCATTTTAGGGCTAGGAATTTAGCTCAGTAGTGCTGCTGCCTGCCAAATAAAAAAAGGATCCTCTGGCCACCATTCCACCGCTCCCAGGGCAGAGGAGGTGAGCCAATCCCAGTGCCCTGGAGGAGGCTCCCCGGCCACCATTCCACTGCTCCCAGGGCAGTGGAGGTGAGCCAATCCCAGTGCCCTGGAGGAGGCTCCCCGGCCACCATTCCACTGCTCCCAGGGCAGTGGAGGTGAGCCGCTAGGGGGCCCAGCAGCACCCCACCCCCCGTGGAAATGAGAAGACATGTAAACAAGCCTCAAAAACAGACTTCTGGATCACCTACAGCAATCCCAAAGGGAAATGAGATGAAACAATCTGATACTCAACCACCTAGACTCCATGAACTGGCAACAAAATGGGATCTGGAAAAAATGAAATCAGAAATAATTTCTCACATAACAGCAGAGATTGTGCCCATAGTGCAAGACATGATTAATAAATCTAGAGAGGACACAGATAAAAAAATAGAGGAGCTGAGGAACATGATGGAATCCCAACATAGGAATCCATAAAAGAGACACAAAGAGATTTCCAGGAGATTAAAAACACCATTGAAAGTCTATGCAGCAGAATGAACCAATGTGAGGACAGAATTTCAGATATAGAAGATAAGATTGCAATTAGTGACCAGGAAAAGAAAAATTGCTTCAAAATTGTAAGGCACCATGAGAAATCAATCCAGCAGCTGCTAGATGATGCAAAGAATAACATAAGACTGAATGGGGTCAATGAAGAAAGAGGAGAGAGTGCAGATGACATAAAAAAAACTGTTCACAGAAGCGATGGCAGAAAACTTCCCAAGGAGGGGAAAAGAACTTGACATACACATAAGTGAGGCATATAGGACTCTAACTAGCCTTCATCAAAAAAAATCTACACATAGGCATATAATTGTTAAGATTCCAGAAACTCAACAGAAGAACAAAGTTCTACAAGCAGTGAGAGAAAAGAAACAAATCACATACAAAGGAAAGCCCATCAGAATCACAGCAGACTTCTCAATGCAAACCCTAAAGGCAAGAAGAGCTTGGAGTGATGTATTTCAAGCCCTGAAGGAAAACAGCCTCCAACCCAGATTGATGTACCCTGCAAAACTATCTTTCAAAATTGATGGAGAAATAAGATACTTTCATGATAAACAGCACCTTAGGAACTTCATGAATACCAAACCAGCACTCCAAAATATTTTAGACAATATCCTAGGAAAAGACAATGAGGATCACAACCCAGAAAGCCCGGCAGAATGAATCCATTGGGCGTGACAAATTAAACGCAAAGGGGGAGAATCCAACAAAAAGAAAAAGTCATGATAAGGCTTTTAAAACTTTTAACTTTATCTCCCTAATGAGTGTATAAGTCAATCTTGTTATTGTACTGATTAGTATTTTTCTGATTCTAGTGTTGCCCACCTTTCCTTGTGCTGTACTGGCTACTTATCATCTTTTTCTGTCTACTTTTTAATTGGGTTGTCTATTAATGAGCTGTAAGAGTTCTTTATATATTCTGGTCATAGGTTATATGCATGGTAAATATGGTGTGTTGAAGGACTATTTTTCATTTTAACGATGTCATTTAAAGTTCTAAATTTTGAAGGAATCTCATTTAACAATTTTTTTCTTTCATACATCACGTTTTTTGTATCCTAGGAAGTTCTTGCCTACCCTAAATTCATAAACATTTTCCCTTATAATTTCTTCTTAAAGTTTTATACTTTTAGGCTTTCATATTTAGGTTCATAGAACCTTTCAAGTTATTTTTATGTATGGAAATAAAGGGTTGAGGTTAATTTTTTATATACGGATACCAGGTGTTCTAGTGCCATTTGCTGAAAACACTATCTTTTCCTCTGCTCTTGAATTGAGTTTATATTCTATAAAATGTTAATGTTAAATAATCTTTCAAAACTCAGTAGACATATATGTGTGGTTCTATTTCTAGATTCTCTGTTTTATTCCAATTATCTATATGTCTTTCCTAAAACCAACACTGCCTTGATTACTGTAGCTTTAGAGGAAGTCTTAAAATTAGGAAATAAATGTCTTCCAACACTGTTTGTTTTTCTTTTTCTTTTTACATTTCTCAGTCCTTTGTACTCCTACATAACTTTTAAATTTCAATATCCAATTCTCCATTTATAGCAAGTATACACAGACCTGAATTTTTATATATACCTTGTGTTTTCTAATCCTGCTAAATTCAAATACACATTCTAGGGGCTCCTAGAGATTTCATAGTATTTTCTCTGTAGATGATCATTTCATCTACATATAAAGATTTTACTTCTACCCTGCCATTCCTATCCTAATTGTGTCATTTTATTGCCAGACTATTTTGGTTTGGGCCTAGGTTTCAAAGTTTAATGGACAGATAAAGAGTAAGCATATCTGCCCTTGTTCCCCATCTTAAGGAGAAAGCATTGTATCTTCTCCATTCTTATAAGGTGTTTTTGCTGGAAGTATGGAGTACATGTCTTTGATCTGTTGAGAAGGTTCTGTTCTACTTCTAGACTCCTGATAGCTTTTACCATGAACAGCTGTAGAATTTAGTTCGATACTTTTTCTCCAACTAGTGACAGGATCATATGGCTTTTTCCTTTCCTCTGTTAAAATGATGGCTTTTTGGGGTGGATCTTCCAATGCTGAACCAACACTGCCATCCCTATAATAAAACCACTTTCTACATCCTGCCAGATCTGACTTCTAAGAGTTTGTTTTATTAAACAAATTTCAATCTATGTTCATACTTTTTTCTTCTATTATCTTTATCCAGTGTTAGGATTAGCACAATGTTGATTTCCTAAAATGAGAGAGAAGTGTTCCTTCTTTTTTCTGCTTTAAATGTTTGATATAATTTATCAGTTAAAATGTATATGAGCCTGTTGTTGTCATATAGGTAGGTTTTCAAGCTAGGAATATACTTTCTTTAATAGGTGCTATTCAAATTTTAGATTTCCTCCAGAGTTAGTTTCATTCATTTGTCTTCCAAGGTACTTCTTAGAAGTTGTCAAGTTTATTTCAGAAAGTATTTTTGTAATATGCATTCTATATCCCTTTAAATTCTGTAAAATCTGTAGTAATGTCTCCTAGATCTTGATACTGTAATTTTTAAAATGTATAATTGATATTGTATAATAGGATGAAAACGTCTAAAGGAGCAGGGGCAGTGGGAGGGGTAGGGGAAGGGAAAGAAGGGAAAAGAAAAAAATGAGAAAAGGAAAAAAACAGAAACACAGTCTTTGCAAATAGGGAAGGGTGGAGGGGATGAAAGGAGAGCAGGGGAAGGGAAAAAAATAAGAACCAAGATACTCATGTAATGGTACAAGATCCCAATGATGAATGTAACTGGATTTTATACCTAAAATGTACCAATAAGCTTAATGGGGAAAAAAAAGTATCCTTTTGCACAATAATCTAAAGCAACATAAAGTCCTTGGCAATATCTTGAATTTAAAAAAGAAATGGACAGGAGGAGCAGAGCTCCCGCCAGTGCAGACGAGGTGAATGTTCCAGGCCGCCATACCACCGCTGGAGCACCAAGCAGGAGACCTACCCCCAGCTCAGAAGAGGTGAACCTTCTGGGCCTCCGTACCACCGGCCCAGGCAACAAGGAGGTGAGCCGAGTGGGTGCCAGCACCACACACCACCCTACACACCTCCACCCCCGCTGAAAATAGAAGACATGTAAACAAATCTCAAAACCAGACTTTTACATCACCTAAAGCAACCCCAAAGGGAAATGAAATGGAAGAGTCTGATACTCAACGACCTGGACTCCCTGAATGGGCAACAAAAGAGGATCTAGAAAAAATGATATCAAAAATAATTTCTCAGACAACAGCAGTAATTGTGCACATAGCGCAAGACATGATTAATAAATCTAGAGAGGACACAGATAAAAAAATAGAGGGGCTGGGCCAGGGAGTTAGCTCAGTGGTGCCGCCACCTACTCCACAAGCGCAAGGACCTGAGTTCAATCCCCAGTACCAAAAAAAAAAAAATAGAGGAGCTGAGGAACATGATGGAATCCCAACATAGGATAGAAATGGAATCCATAAAACAGATGCAAACAGATTTCCAAGAGATTAACAACTCCACTGAAAGTTTACACATCAGATTGAGCCAGTGTGGGGTCAAAATTTCAGATATAGAACATAAGATTGTAATTAATGACCAGGACAAGAAACATTTCTTTAAAATTGCAAGAGACCAAAAGAAATTAATCAAGCACCTGCAAGATGATGCAAAGAAGAATAACAAAAGATTGATTGGACTCAGTGAAGAAACAGGAGAGAGTGCAGACGACATAAAAAAACTGTTCACAGAAGTGACTGCAGACAACTTCCCATGCAGGGGAAAAGAACTTGACACACAGATAAGTGAGGCATATAGGACTCCAACTAGACTTAATCAAAAAAAAAATCTACACATAGGCAAATAATAGTTATGATTATAGAAACCCAACAGAAGAACAAAATTCTAAAAGAAGTTAGAGAAAAGAAATCACATCCAAAGGAAAGCCCATCAGAATCACAATAGACTTGTCAACGCAAACTCACAAGGCAAGAAAAGCTTGGAGTGACATACTTCAAGCCCTAAAGGAAAACAGCCCCCAATCCAGATTGAGGTACTCAGCAAAACTATCTTTCAAAATTGATGGGGAAATAAGATACTTTCATGACAAAGAGCACCTTAGGAACATCACGAATACCAAACCAGCACTCCAAAAAATTTTAGACAATATCCCAGGAAAAAACAATGAGGACCACAACCCCAGGAAGCCCAGGAGAATGAATCTATTGGGCATGACAAGAAATTAAATGCAAAGGGGGAGAATCCAACAAAAAGAAAAAGTCATGACAATGATAACTCAATACATCAATTTTAAGCAACCTAAATCAATGTTAATGGTCTCAATTCACCAATCAAAAGAAATAGACTGCCAGAATGAGTTAAGAAGCAAGATCCAACAATATGCTGCATACAAGAAACACACTTAATTTAAAAAGAAACTCATACACTGAAAGTTAAAGGGTGGAAAAAATTACTCCATGTGACAGGAACCCCACCCCCCAAAACAGGAGTAGCTATCCTCTTTGCAGATCAAATTGATTTCAAACCAACATTGATTAAGAGGACAAATAAGGACACTATATCCTTGTAGAGGGAACAATCCAAGAAGAAGAGATGACACTCATAAACATATATGCACCAAACACTAGTGCACGCAACTATATAAAACAAATACTGACATAAAAAATCATATAAGCACTAATACAATAGTAGTGCAGGACCTCAATACCCCACTGTCACAAGCAGATAAACTAGATAAAAAATAAGTAAAGAAATACTAGAACTCAATCAAACTCTTGAACAAATGAACTAAACAGATGTTTACAGAGTGTTCCACCCCACAAAACCAGAATACACATTCTTTTCAGCTGCACATGGGTCATTCTCCAAAATAGACCACATACTTGCTCATAGAACATGTTTAAGTAAGTGCAAAGGAATTGAAGTTATCTCCTGTATATTATCAGACCTTTGTGCGATGAAATTGGAGATTAATAGCAAAAGAAATGGCAAGAATTTCATAAACACATGGAAATTGAACAACACACTTCTGAATAACAGAGGAAATTAAAGAAGAAATCACACAGTTCCTTCAAATAAATGACAATGCCAATACAACATATTGCAATCTATGAGACACAATAAAAGCAGTTTTACGAGAGAAATTCATAGCAGTAAATACCCATATTAGGAAAACAGAGCAAGCCCAATTAAACAACCTGATGCTGAACCTCAAGCTTCTAGAGAAAGAAGAGCAGGACAAACCCAAAGCTCATACAAGGGAAGAAATTATAAAGATCAGAGCAGAAATCAATTCAATGGAGACTAAGAGAACGATACAGAAGAGTCAATGAAGCCAAGAGTTGGTTCTTCAAAAGAATAAACAAAATTGACAAACCCTTAGCCAACCTTATCAGGAAAACGAAAAAAAGAGGCCCAAATCCATGTAATTAGGAATGAAAGGATGAAATTACAACGGGCCCAGCAGAAATCCTGAGGATCATCAATTCCTACTTCGAGAACCTATATGGCAGTAAGATGGAAAACACAGAAGAAATGGACAGATTCCTAGATACCTATGAATTACCAAAGTTGAACGAAGAAGACCTAAAAATTCTAAATGACTCAATATGAATCAATGAAATTGAAATGGTAATTAAAAACTTATCAACTAAGAAAACCCCAAGAAGTCCTCATGGCTTCACTGCCAAATTGTACAAGACATTTAGAGAGGAACTACTGCCACTACTCTTTAAACACTTCACGGAAATTGAAAGGGAAGCAGTACTCCTGAATTAATTCCTGTAAGCAAGCATCACCTTGATCTCCAAAGCAGAGAAAGACCCAACTGAAAAAGAGAACTGTAGGCCAATCTCACTAATGAACATAGATGCAAAAGTCCTTAATAAGATACTAGCAAAGAGAATGCAGAAGATCATCAAGAAGATCATACACCCTGATCAAGTGGGATTCATCCCAGGGATGAAGGGATGGTTCAACATACACAAATGAATAAACGTAATACACTACAGAGCCAAGGATAAAAACCATACCATCATCTCAATACATGCAGAAAAAGCATTTGACAAAATCCAACATGCATTTATGATAAAAAAAAAACCCTACAAAAAATTGGAATACACAGTCTCTACCTCAATCTCATAAAAGCCATCTATGAAAAACCAACAGCCAATATCATACTAAATGGTCAAAAACTGAAATCCTTCACACTAAAATCAGGAACAAGACAAGGATGTCCACTATCACCACTCTTGTTCAATACAGTTTTGGAAACATTAGCCATGGCAATTAGACAAGAGAAAGAAATAAAAGGAATAAAGATAGGAAATGAAGAAGTCAAATTGTCATTATTTACAGATGACATGATACCCTATATAGAAGACCCTAAGAACTCCACCAAAAGTCTTCTAGACTTAATAACCAAATTCAGTCAAGTAGCTGGATACAAGGTCAACACACAAAAATTAATAGCTTTCCTCTACACGAACAACAGACTCACTGAGAAATAGGGCAAACAATTCCTTTCACAATAGCATCCAAAAAATGAAATACCTAGGAATCAACCTAACAAAAAATATCAAAGACCTCTTCTCTGAAAACTACAGCACTCTGAAAAGAGAGATTGAAGAGGATATCAGAAAATGGAAAGACATCCCCTGCTCCTGTGTAGGAAGGATCAACATAGTGAAAATGGCCATACTTCCAAAACTGCTATATAGATTCAATGCAATCCCAATTGAAATCCCAGCAGCATACTTCACAGACCTTGCAAAAACAATCCAAAAATTCATTTGGAACAAGAAGGGACCCAGAATAACAAAAGCAAATCTAGGTAACAGAGACATGGCAGGGGGTATTACAATCCCCAACTTGAAATTATACTACAAAGCTACTGTGATAAAATCAGCATGGTACTGGCAAAGAAACAGACTTGAGGACCAGTGGAACAGATTAGAAGATGCAGAAACAACTCCAGACACACTCAGCCATCTCATCTTCGACAAAGGAGCCAAACACCCTCACTGGAGGAAAGATAGCCTCTGTAATAAGTGGTGCTGGAAAAATTGGGTTTCAACTTGCCAAAGATTAAAATTAGATCTACATCTCGCCATGCACTAAACTAAAATTGAAATGGATGAAAGATCTAAATATTAAAACAGAAACGCTGAACCGGCTGGAACAGAGGTTAAGCAGAACTCTTGAAGACATTGGTATAAGAAAAGATTTTATGAACAAAACCTCAATTGCCCATGAACTAGCACAAACAATCAACAAGTGGGATCTCTTATTAAAAAGTTTCTGCACTGCAAGAGAAACCACCAGCAGTGTGAAGAGACAACCCACAATGTGGGAAAAAATTTTCACCTGCTGCTCCTCAGACAAAGGTCTACTATTTAGAATCTATAAAGAACTTTAAAAAAATCAGACCTCCCAAATTTAAAGACCCAATGCGAAAATGGGCATCTGAAATGAACATTTTTCAGACAAAGAAGTAGAAATAGCAAATAAACCCATGAAAAAATGTTCACCATCGCTGGTCATTCGAGAGATGCAAATGAAAACAACACTGAGATTCCACCTCACCCCAGAAGGAATGGCTGCTATCATGAAATCAACCAATAACAAATGCTGGTGGGTCTATGGGGAAACAGGAACCCTGCTCCACGGCTGGTGGGAGTGTAGACTGGTGCAACCACTGTAGAAATCTGTATGGAGATACCTCAAAGAACTAGGACTGGAAGTTCCATTTGACCCTGCTATTCCACTGCTGGGTATCTTCCCCAAAGAATTAAAAGAAACATACCACAGTGATATATGTGCACCTATGTTCATAGTGGCACAGTTTATAATAGCTAAAACTTGGAAGCAGCCCACATGCCTATCAACTGGAGACTGGATAAAGAAAATGTAGTTTTTTAATAAAATGGAGTACTACTCTGCCATAAAAAATGAGAAATTAGAGACATTTATAGCTAAATGATGTATATTTAGGCCATACTCTCAAGTGAAATAAACATGTGTAAATACCAAATAGTTTCTCTAGGGTGAGAAACTGAAAGTGTAAATAAGGACTAAAAGGTATAATAGGTAATGTGAAATGGGAAGAAAAGGGGCAAAGGGGAAGGGGAAGTAGGAGGGGTAGGGGAAAGGAAAGAAGGGAATGGAATTAATATGAGAAAATGAAAAAATGGAAACAAAGTCTTTGTAAATAGGGAGGGACGGAGGGGTTGAAGGGAGGGCAGGGGAAGGGGAAAAAGTAAGAACCAAGATAGAGTATGTAAAGGTACAAATTCCCAATGATGAATGTCATTATATTGTATACCTAAAATGTACCAATAAAATTAAGTTTTAAAAAAGGACATTTTTGGTCCGGGGATCTAGCTTAGCGGTTTTGCCACCTGCTGCGCAAGCACAAGGACCCGAGTTCGATCCTCGGTACCAAAAAAGAAAAAAGAAAAAAGGACACTTTTGGGACAGCTAGGGAAATTTTGAATATGGTCTCCAGTTCTATATTATTAACATATCAACGTTAAATTTGGGAGGTATTAAAATGAGATTTTGGTTATATAAGAAAGTATCTCACTCTTAATTGGTACTCCCAATGGTTTTGAAGTAAAGTGTAATGATATCTGCAACTCCCAAAAGGTTTTTAAAGGTATGTAATTTATAACAGATATAAAGACAGGTTATTAAATGCGCCAAAATGCTATCAATTGTGACATATAGGTAAAAGATATACAGATGTTCATTGTATCATATTTTTGTTGCTTTGTGGGGTTTTTTTATCATTGTATCATATTTTTAACTTTTCTGTAGATTTAAATTTTTTAGGGAAAATGTTACTTTAATTATAGCATCAAGGAATAAAATTCTACCATAAACCACGATCTGATGATATGCAGTTTACAATGTTTTATCATTCTTTAATAACTATGTCAAAAATCCCCAGAACTATAAGTCACAAAACAAGAGTCACTCCTACCAGCAAGGGTGTTTCACTTGTTGAGATATCACCAGAAACACTCGTAGCACCATGACCTTGTTTCTTCGATTCTCTGTCGCCCAGCATGCCAGCAATGGTCTCAGCAAGAGCTTCATTTACCAAATGCCTAATCGTGTCTGAATTCACAGGAACCCCCGCATCAACAAAAAGCTGCAGGGCACCGCCACATGTTCCTTCCACTACAAATAAAAGATTTTCAGAGTAAGTGGGCAAGAAACACACTTGTATTCTAAACCTTAGCGCTTACATTTTTACAGATGGCAATATAAGTGCATAAGGAGGTAGAAAAAGGAATCAAAATGAAAATACAACTTACAATCAGAGAGACTAAGATAATAACTTGAATAATGAACATCCTTTCTCAACAAACCAAAAGGGGGAGAAAAACATAGAGATGAAAATTTATTTATATGGCCTCTTCCCCCCACTATAGAATTTAATAATAAAAAGGATTTGCATCCATATTCAATGTCCTTGTCTGAAAACAATTTATATGTCCAGTCTTGGTCAAAAGTACAAGTACTCAATAAGTATAAGACAAATTTTCCTTCCCGATAGCCTCAGATGTACCAGTTATTAAAATTAAAGGCTAAACCTCCTCTCCAAACATCTATAGCAGTGTTGGTGCTTGTTACGAGGACATACTCCATAGAGATGTTAATTTTCCAATGGGTTGCATTTTTCATTTATATGAATTATATAAAATTAAGCAAAAATTTCTTTAGGGACTTTACTGAACTTAAATCTCTATGTAGAAATGTGTGAGCAATGATCTGTACAATACGATGGATACTTTTAGTAGTACAAGGATAGCAGCAGTATGCAGAATTCTCTAACAGGTGTACAGGTGTCTTGGATCACTTAGTGGGGATAAGTGACAGCAATTTACTCTGCAGTCACCACAGCAGAGTTTTTAAAACCTCAAACTTAATATTGGACAAAATATGCCCATACACCTCTTTTTTAGTTTCCATAATTCATTGTTTTGGCATGACAAAAAACATCTCAGTCATAAAGCCCAAAAGCCCTCTCCAGACATTAGCAAGACAAAAGCAAGCACACTTGGTTATAGAGAGGGAAAAAAAAGATCTAAACACCCAATCTGAGAAATTTTTAAGATTTTTTAATCCAGAAAAACTTCAATTTTCTTGTAACTTTGTTGGTCATTTTTTTCCTTCCTTGAAAGAATAAGATGAATGAAAACCTGAGGTAGCAACAGTAGGACAGGTGACCATTATATTAAATGGGAATAATTAACCAAATGCAACAATAAAATGTATGGAGCTGAGACGCAAGTTGTAATGAGTGGGGATTGAAGAGGAGAATAACAATAATAATGATATAGTTATTGTTATTGTTATAAAAACAATAACGCCAAGGATTTGCAGATTGGGTGCTGGGGAAATTACGCTATCATTAACAGAAATAGAAAGCAGAGACAGAGCAGGTACGGGTAGATAAATGAGACACATTTTGGACATGCCAAATTTGGGATGCCAAGAGACCATCACGTAGAATGTTCATCAACAGGCAGAACTGTAAGTTTATAACTTAGGGTTGGCCTAGAAGTCATCAATGACACAGGATAACTAATGGTAAGAAGAAATTGGAAAAACAGAAAACTTGGGAAATAATTTTGTTCAGCTACCAGAAAATAAAATGAGAAAATGAAAGTCTTCAAGCTAAAAAAGACAGCAGGTAGAACAGAATGAGAAAACAGAAGCCAAAAGCCCATAGAACCCTTAGAATTAGAGGTGCTCAACAGTACCCATGCTAGTAGAGCAAGAGTTTGAAAAGTGCTATGAGGAAGAAGTTTCTTGAAGCAGAGGGTACAAAATCAACCCGCATAGACCAGAGAGAAAGTGGGCAATAAGAAAGTAAAAGTAGTGGATAGAGATTCTGAAGGAAAGGAGGGAGAAGTTATTCTGAGATTGGAAAGAAGGAAAAAGTACAGGTAATGTTTCATAGAAATATTACCCAAAAAAGTTAGAGAACTTATACTACCTGATTTCCTTATTGTTAAATTATATAATCAAGAAATGCGGCATTAGTGTAAAGAAAAACTTGTAGATGAATGGGGCAGGACAGAAAGTCCAGAAACAGATCTGTACATATGTAGCCAACTGATTTTCAACAAGGGAGCTAAGGTAGTTCAATGGAGAAAGAATAATCTTTTCAACAAATAGTACAATTAGTAATTCATATGTAAAAAAAAGGAAAGAAGAGGAATCTTAATCCTCACTTCACTCTACATACAGCACTCAACTCCAATTATGCTATATAGGAACTGGAGGTGTAGCCAGGTGGTAAACCATGTGCACAGCAGGCACAAGGCTCCTAGGTGTAATCCCTAAGCATGAGGTGGAGGGGACTGACCTAAAATGCATAATCTAAAGTCACACATATTCTAGGAAAAAAAACAAGGGAGAAAATCTTAAGGATTTCAAGTTAGGCAGAGATTCAAGCAGTATGCTCCCAAAGATACACAGACTATAAAAGAAAAAATAATAAATTAGACTTCATCAAAATTAATCTTTTGGGAGCCAGACATAGGGGCACATGCCAGCCTGGGCTACGGTAAGTTCAAGACCACCCTGAACTACATAGTGAGATCCTATCTCAACACAATAATTAATCTTTTGTGCTTCAAAAGGTAATACTGAGAAAGCAAAAGGGCAAGACACAAACCAGAATATATTTCCAGCACACATATCCAAACAAGAACTTCTATCAAGAATAAAGAACAGGGCCAGGATTTAGCTTAGTGGTTCAGTCGCCTGCCTTGCAGGCGCAAGGACCAGAGTTCAATCCCCAGTATCAAAAAAAAAAAAAAGAACAATACAGAACAAATTTCGATTCCTGGTACCAAAAAAAAAAGACACAAATCCCAAGTTAAAAGTGAGCACAAGATTTGAAATATTTCTCCAAAGTAAATACAGAGCAGAACCCACGAAAATTTCTTCAGTACCATCAGTCATCACTAATAACTACTCACTCACTGGTATACCTAAGAAGATATAAATAAAAACCACAATGAGCTGTCTCCACTCATGACAAAATGGCTACCATAAAAACTCTTGACAATACCAGTGCTGGTGGAGATGCAGAAAGTTTGGAATTCTTACACAACGCTGCTCAGAATACAAAACAGTATACCCCCTTAAAAAATTTACTATTTCTTATAGATTTATTTATCATATAACTAAAAGAAAATGTTTACACAAAAATTTGTCTGCAAATATTCCTAGCAGATTTATAACAGACAAAAACTAGATTACTATAAATGTCCATTAATTTGCAAATGGACTAACAAATTATGACACACCCATAGAATTATCACATGCAATACAATGATTGTCAAAACATTATGCTAAGTGAAAGAAGTCAGTCAATAAAAAAGTATATACTGTAGGATTACACATGTTTAAAATTTAGGAAAGGTAAAATATAGTGATAGAAAGCAGACCAATAGATGCAAAGGGGCACTTGGCATAGGTAAGGGTTAGTAATTGTCAGTAAAGTGGCATAAAGGAGCTTCAAAAGATGAAAATGTTTCTCTATATCATGACTGTGCAGCTAATATATAGTGTGTGTATTTGTCAAAACAACAGAAATAGCAAATTTTAAGGCAAGATATTATAATCTCAAAAAAGCTAATGGACCCAGGTGTGGTGCTGCATGCCTGTAATCCCAGCACTTGGGAGGCCGAGGCAGGAGGATCATCATGAGTTCAAGGCCAGCCTAGGCTACACAGTGAGTTCAAGGTCAGCCTGAACTGCACAGCAAGATCCTGGGAAGGAAGGAAGGAAGGAAGGAAGGAAGGAAGGAAGGAAGGAAGGAAGGAAGGAAATGGAGAAGTAGGGAGGACAAAAGAAAAAGGCCATCAACTCCTTAAAGAAAAGTCTCACTTAAGCATTCAGTGGATACTTACGAATCTTAATAGGTATCAGTTAAAGACTAGGCATAAAAGAAGGAACAGTGTCAATCCTGAGTACCTTATGGACTGGTGAAGGACTGAGGAGGGAGCGAAACCTAGTTTCTGCTGCAGAGAAGGAACCAGCAGTGAGGGAGACCTGGACACACACGCACACACACACACACACCCCTTGGACCAGGCAGTTAGACTGGAAGGCAGGAAGGCAGGAATTATCCTGTCAGCTGAGGACTTACCTCTGAGCTACATAAATCTCCAATAAACTAAAAGTTTTTTCCCTTTTGTTTTTTGTTTTTGTTTTTTTGCTCTACCACGGATGAAATTCAGGTCTCACACAGACTAGACAAATGCTCTACCACTGAGCTACATCCCCAGTCCTTAAAATATTTTTATATTGAAACAGGGTCGCACTAAGTTGCCCAGGCTGGCCTCAGGCTTGAGATTCTCCTGCCTCAGCTGCCCGAGTAGCTGGGTTTTTAGGGATACACATGGTCAGGCTAAAATCAATACCAATAACAGTAACAGAGACCTCATTCCCCTTACCGAGATCAGGAGTGGATGGCTCACTGGCCTCACTGACGGAGACACTGGTAGTAAGTCTGGTCTGTTGGGGGACTGGAAAGCGCCCAGAGATAATTCTTGACATTATTTCTTGTTCCACCCTGGAGGAATACAAATTAAGGAATCTTAAGTTTGGTTAAAATATATAAAATGCTAAACATATCACCCTTAAGAGTCACCTTTACTCATAGGCACAAGCATTTACATATGAAAGCCGTCATCAAAAAGTATCTGGAAAGAAGAAAAGAACAAATATTCTAAGAGGAAAAACCCCAAGAAACAATCTCCTTGTAGGAAATACTTCATGAAGTCAAATTAAAATCTTTTCTATTAGTCTAATGAGAAGCTTAACAAGACCCTTAAATTCAAGGAATTAGGTCAAAAACTATCTGGCGGGCTCAGTGGTTCTACCGCCTGACTCGCAACTGCAAGGACCTGAGTTTGATCTCTGGTACCAAAAAAAGACAGAAAAAAAAGAAAAACTATCTGGCACATCATGCACCTGAAAGATGTGATTCCCACTCTCAGAGCACATATACAAGGGATGATAAAAAATACAGTGAATGCTTAAATTTAAAATATTTATTACAGTAAAAGACACATCACCATTAATCCCCCTTGAAAGATCCCCCTTCAATTAGAACATATCCCAGTATTCTTGCCACCTTCTAAAGCAGTTCTGGAAGTCCGCTTCTGTGAGTGTCCTTACGAAGTGTGGTCAAAAATTCAATGAATGCTGCTGCCAGTGTCACCCATCGGAAAGGCAGGCTCATAAAAACATTACACTGTGTCTTCTTCCACCTCATGTACCAGATCTGGCACTGTGAGCCTTCTGACTTGTCTCCAAAGTCAAAATGACCACAAAAGGTAAATATTTTTAATGAATTCAGGACATCAAGGCAGCCATAACAGTACCACTAAAGACACTGACAAAAGAGGACTTCCAAAGCTGTTTGAGAAGTGGCAAGAACAATGAGATAAGTTTATGCTTGCCAAGTGAGAGGGAGAATTTTGAGAGGGGTTAATGGCAATTTGTCTTTTAATGTAATAACTTTGATTTTAAAATGCTACACTTTCAATCACACCTCATATAAAACCCTATTACAGTATGTCAGAGCTAGGAAAAAATTCCAGTTGCCTTCTCCTTGAGGAAATAAATATACAGACTGCAAAACAGGGTAGTTTTCGTCTAAAGAAGTTGAGAAAAAATTTATTTCCATGGTAATTTTCAACAAGGAGAAGAGGAAGGGAAAGGGAAAAAGAATAGGAGATATACTTCTGGTACATTTCTTTAGAATAGCTAATAGACTTCTTAAAAATTACTACCATATAAATGATAGACATCATTGTAGAAAATTCAGAAAATATATGCCAGATGTGGTGGTGCACACCAATAATCCCAGCACTTTAGAGGCTGAGGTAGGACTGCTGTGGCTGCACAGTGAGTTCAAGGCCAGCCTGAATTATATGGTGAGATGCTGTCTCCCCCAACACAAAAAAAAAAAGCAAAAGAAAATTCAGGGCCGGGGATTTAGCTCAGTGGTTTCGCCGCCTGCTACGCAAGCACAGGGACCTGAGTTCGATCCCCGGTACCAAAAAAAAAAAAAAAGAGAGAGAGGAAAAAAAGGAAAAAAAAAAAGAAAATTCAGAAAATATATACAAGTCTTTTTAACTTGAGAAGCCTAAACCATAATCTTAGATCCAGGGATAAACACAGTTATGTATATGTTTCCAAACTTTCATTCATTATGTGCACATTTATTTTTGAGTAAGGCCTTAGAAACTGAATTGCTAAGATTCATTAGTATCCTACTTCATTTGTCCATAAACATATTATTAATATCTTTCAATATTATTAAATCTTTTTCTAGACCTAAATTTAATAACAATTCACATTTAGTTATTTTATTTCCTCCACGGCTTCCTTAAGATTTCTCACAAGTAAAAGCAGAGATACAATGTGATTCGTCTCCCACTCATATGCATGTAAACAACAGACTCTTACACTTACTGATGTAGATGTGTAATGAACTTAGATCACTGCCTTGCTTTTAGCACCTAGTAGCAGAATCCTAAGTATTTCCTTAGGATAAATTCCTGAAAGTGAATCCCTAGACTAAGGAATGTAACTCAATAGCAGCCTCTTTGCCACAGCAGCCAGCATAAGTATAAATCAAGGACAAAAACAATGCCTCCAACATATCGTTTCCAGTGACTATAGCAACAGATTTGTTTAATAAACAAAGACAAGGATGATTTTCACCTAAAATCATACTTTTCATTTATGTTTGTTCTATTCATACCAACACCACTGTAAACTCACCACTGAATTAAGTTATTTTCTAATGTTTCTTTTCTCTCAATTACTTTATCCAGAATATCAGTAGTGGGCTGAGAAGTACAAACAACTGGTGGAAATGGAGGGCCATTATATTTTGTAGAAGCAACTTTAATACTTCTGTTAAACTCCAGAATTGGTTCAGAGCATTCTGGAATTTCATCACACTTCTCCTCTTCCTGGTAATAACAGAAACAACACTATTACATTCATGTGTCTGTTCAACATTTACTGAGCACCACGTAGAGCCGGAAACTTAGCGAGGTGAGTGAATTAACCAACACTACTCAAAATAATTTCTAATTAGGTGGTATCACATTAATTACAACATACAGTACACAGCAATCATATATATCAGATTGAAGAAATCTGAATTACACAATCAGTTTATCCTTTTAAAACCCAGTCCTGGGGCAAAGGAATAGCTTAGTGGCAGAGCACTTGCCCAGCACACATGAGGACCTGACTTTAGTTCCCAGCACTACATACACAAACACACACACACACACAGAAAACACATACAAAAAAACAATATTCACTGTATAAAGTCATAAAACAAATTAGAAAACTTAATTAAAACATCATTAACATAAAATATTCATTTCTGAATTGATTATCATAAAAAACAGATGCTTCCAAATATCAGTTTGCTCTTGCAAAACACTATAACCTACATTTAAAATCCAGTTAGAACACCTTATTCATTATTTGCATCATCTTTTCATGATAAAAAGAGTTATATTTGGAATCTTAAAACATTACAAAAAGTGACTCAAGTGTTTAAAAGTAAACAAAATAGCTCCCATGTCTTGTATGTTGCATATATAAATAACATGAATCACATTTATTTGTTCTTTAACTTCAACAGTTACCAATTATGGGCAGCTCTCTGTCACCTAGACTAAGCAAATTGCAGATATATCATCTTACCTGCTATTCAATATATTTCTTCAAAAAGTTCAATCTCTTTCAATATAACCAAAACAATGAAGCCCACAGCTATCCAGTGTAGAGTCGGAGTCAGAGTCCTTTTCCTTAAACTCCAAATCCACCTGAGTTCTACAAATGGTTCTGTCACTTGTACACTAAATACACAGTTTCACATGGAGCTTCACTAGCCTTTAGGAATATAAACTTCCTGCTCTTAAAACACTCATGTGGCACCCATCTGGTGCTCACATGACAAGACGTACACGTGAATAAATAACGTTAATATACTGCCTACCTCTGCAAATTCTTTTTTAAAAATTTAATTTCTAATTAACAGAACTAGTCTTAGCTCTGAAAGTCAAACAATATGAAAACATACTTTCCCTGAAGGCTACTAATATATTCATATTGAAGTAATTGCTATGTTCTATGATCATTTCTCACAGCTTTTGTATTTTATTTCCTCCTACTTCTCTCTATTTTATTATTTCAATTATTTCCATAACTCTGTCCTCCATATGGGACCTTCCTTGGATTTTAGATCATTCACATCTTTTTTTCTCAATATAAGCTGCCAATACTGCAGAAATCAAGAGATAAATGTAATCAGAGTGAAGAAATGACTGATGAAAGAGATGGGAAACAAAAGAAATGGAAAGAAAGAATAGGGAACAGGAGAGACAAGAGCTAGGTGGGAGGGGCAACCTACTTTCCAGTCCCCCTTCTGTCTCTGTTAGACAGAAGCTATCTTTCTCTCCATAAATTCTTCCTAATCTTAACCTCCATTGTTCCTAGAATTCATTCTTTCATTTTAGCGAAAACAAACTCAGTGTTTCAGATATCTAGCAGACCCCATAGGCTGCTCACCAGTGTGCTTCTCGAACTGTCTAGTAAGTTCTCAGAAACTAGGGCAGGATGAAAGGTGTTGAGGATGCTGGTGAGACCCTATTTCCTGGGGAGATTTGCTGAGACTGGCTGCAAGGGCCGGACCCCAGGTAGGAAAAGATTCCCGGGTCCCAGAATGGCATGCATCGCTACCGGTTCTGGAGCACACCTGGGCACTGGAGGGCCCTAATGAAAATGATGGTGCATATGTGCATTCAGAGGCCCCTAATTAAAAGTGAGATGGGAATATGTTATTTTTAAGCATATCAGGTCATAGAAATGTTCACTTGTGAATATCCACATAGAACTACTGGATGACTGGCATCCTATTAATTCTAAATATTACTAGATTCTTTGTTAGATTTCTTTAATTTAAATAACTCTTTTAATGTCCTATCTCTAAATAAATTATAAAAAGTTTTAAAAAAGAGGTAGGAAACAATTATTTCAAGGAGATGGATGACACAGATGAAGACAACAATGTACTAGAGAATAATAACTTCATAATGTTTTAAAATAAAAGTATACTTTAACTTTAAAGTAAAAGCAAATTTCTTAAAGTGCTATAACCATACTGACAGTCAAAAGATATTCAACCACTTAGAAAAGTGCTGGTAGAAAATTTTTCATGGATTCTAAGCTTTGTTACCTGAACAACATCGATTACTTCATCAAAGTTAGTTCCAGGAAACTTCACCTCTTCTTCATCCACATTCATAAATTCTGGAGTCTAAGAAAATATTTTCAGAAAGTTTTTATTGTGCTTAATCTTAAAAATTTACATATGCCGGGGATTTAGTTCAGTGGTTCCGCCGCCTGCCTTGCAAACACAAGGACCCAAGTTCGATCCCCGGTACCAAAAAAAAAATAAATAAAAATTTACATATATACTTATCATATTTCCGCATATAGCATAAACTTGAAATTACATGGCTGTATTCTTATTTTGATATCCTATTCAGAACTGACTTAATTAGTAAATAAAAGTACTTAAGCTATTAGGTCATCATTTCAATACTATAAAAAATTAAATATCAGTCTTAATATTTAAAGGACTCTTTCAACAAATGCAATGTAAATCAATGGACCAACAGGTTGCTATAATTATGACCTCTCTCATATAGCCACCCGCCTCGCAAGCGCAAGGTCCTGAGTTCAATCCCCGGTACCAAAAAAAAAAAGTCATTTCTTAAATTTAACACCAGACTTTACTAAAAATGTAGTTACAAAACCTCAATAGCCTCTCATGGAAAGCAGAATGATAAATAGTTGAAAAATATATTGCATATTTCTTATGTGTCTCAATAAACTTCTGGTTAAAAAAAAATCATACTGGTCAAAAGTTAAACTAGGGCCAGGGATTTAGCTCAGTGGTTCCACCGCCTGCCTCGAAAGTGCAAGGTCCCAAGTTCGATCCCCAATACCAAAAAAAAAAAGTTAAACTAGGTACAAATTCCATGGAGGGTCAGTTCTATTCTATTATTTGTAATCCTGAGAGAGTACTGGTGTTTTTCCTCTCTTTAAAACTATCCTCCATGATCAAATTTGCTTACAATAACTAAAACCTGGGGTAAGTTACAACATTATTTTCCTTTGTAGTAAAACCATAACTTCATTATTCAGAAGCAAATAAATTACAGGAATAAATGCATAGTTTTGCATCATGATAACAGTCTGATGGTGACAGTGGAAAAATGAAGTGAGAACTCTAACTGTCACTAAAAACTTCTCATTCAGGAAGCCTATAATTCCCATGTAAATGGAGGATTCCTTCCAAAAGAGAAATTCTTTCTTCACATATTAGAACTTCACAATTTAAGTTACCAAAGTTACACTAAGGTTTATCACTTTCTGAGTATTTATAAATTGCAGAAACTGAAACAGACTTTCTTTTTCAAGTTCATAAAACATTCCGAGATTCACTGTGAACCTTTTCCTCAAAACCTAAATTATTAAAACGAATTTCAATTATGATAGGATGTTTTTCACAGAATAACATTAAACTCCACAGTCAGACCTTCCAGAAAACCATACACTAGAGCTCTGTGTACCGGACCTGTGTGCACATCCGCGGCGGAGACCGACGTGCTCCTCTGGGACTGGGCAGAGGTGAGCCCCCGTCGGCGCTGTCGTTTGAAATGCTGTCAATGTCCACTCTGGGTAACACCTACAACAGAACACAGCGTCCAACTTTGTCCGTATCATTCCTTCTCAAATGTCTTGTCAAAATAACAGACAGCAAAACGTGCCCTTTGAATTTTTACTGTGAAGCCAATGGCTAACAAACTCTCTAAATCTAAACATCAAAGTATGGTTTACAAAATATGAAAATTAAAGGGGAAAACAAAATCCTCTCCTGAAGAGACAGGTGTGGTGATGCACTCCTGTAATCTCAGCTCTCGGAACGCTGAGGCACAAGGACTGCTGTGAGTTCAAGGCCTGCCTGAGCTACACACTGAGACCCTCTTTGCAAAAGCAAAACAAAAACAAACCAAAAAAAAGTCCTATCTTAAAATAACTTATTTTTCACTACTATATTCTCTTTGCCTTTTTACTATCCACTTAGGCATAAAGAAATCTAAAACAGTTTTTATTTTCGATTTTTCATTGTTTTTAGATCAGGAGTACTTTACGAAGGTCTGTATAGACCTCATATTTAAAAATAATTATATAATATTTCAATAGCCTGAGCAACTTAGTGACAACCTGTCTCGAATTTTGTTAAAAGGGGGAAAAATTAAAAATTTAAAAAATAAAAAACAAAACAATTTTTTAAAAGGGGATGTAGCTCAGTGGTACTGTACCCCTGGGTCGATCCCCAGTACCATTAAAAAAAATCAGCAAAAATGTTCATCTCTTAATTATACTTCTATTGGTAAACAGAATTTTTCTGTTTTTATACAAAGATCACCACAAAAAACCAACTTCTCCATACAGAGTTTTTTTCTGAAGCTTTGAATTATTTCATTTTGTTAGTAGATTAATTTCTTTGGCCATGGAGCATGAATATTTAAGATCTCTGTCATTATTGACAAAATGCAATCCAAACAACTCTATTTCCATCATCAAAAACATAACTAACTCTACATTTTATCAATTATCAATCAAAATTAGATAATTAAGATCATTTCTGCAATAACAGCTTTTTTTAGGCAAGAATTAGTAAAACAGTTTTTTAAATGGGGGTATATTATTGTTATTTTAATTTACATTATCTTGGCTACTAGCAAAATTCAATTTGCTTGATGATAAATTGTACTTTCTCTTTTGTAAACTCTCATCTATGTCCTTTGACTATTTCTGGATTTAGATGTATGTTCTCTCAATATGTTGTTTTACTTTTATTTAAGAATTAACATGGGGCCGGGGATTTAGCTCAGTGGTTCTGCCGCCTGCCTTGCAAGCGCAAGGACCCAAGTTCGATCCCCAGTGCCAAAAAAAAAAAGAATTAACATATGAAGCTTTAGGTTTTATAGGTTCGAGTCTGTCTACTTTTCTATCATATCTAAATTTTCTTCTCTCATATTTAGACTTAATTTCAATTCTGATTGTTAAAAAAATCCATCTAATTATCTTTTAATTTCTCCATTTTCATATTGTGTAGTTATACCATCAGCCTTTTTGGAACTTATTTGCTATTCAGTAGGAATTTAGAGTCTAAAACTGATGTTTATTTCACCTAGTCAAAGTATCTATGACATACATTATTTCATTTACATAAATTCTATTACCCACTGATTTATGGAGATTCTAATACACTGCATTCTTTTTAAGTTACAAGTATAACTCTGAAAATCTGTTATATTGGACCAGTAGCTAAACCCTTAACTTTCCTAAGCCCTTTATTCTTTCAAATATCAAAATGATCCTAAAGTTGTAGTACTATATTAACCTAAGGATTGTTTCTTCAAAACTTTCTGGTCATGAAAGATAATCTCTTTAATAAATGGTACTAGGGAAACTGGCCATCCCAGGGGCTGAGGATTTAGCTCAGTGGTTCCACTGCCTGCCTTGAAAGCACAAGGTCCTGAGTTCAATCCCCAGTACCAAAAAAAAAAAACAAAACCTGGCTATCCCCATGCAGAAGATTAAATTTAGACCCATATCTCTTACCATATACTAAACTAAAATAAAAACAGATAAAAGATCTAAATGATAAACAGAAACAATCTGCTGGAAGATAAAAATATATAAAACTCTTGAAGATCTAAGCATAGCAGGTAAGGACTTTCTGAACAGAACCCCAATTGCACAAGAAATAATATCAAGAGCTGGGGATTTAGCTCAGTGGTTTTGCCTCCTGCCTCGCAAGCGCAAGGACCCAAGTTTGATCCCTGGTACCAAAAAAAAAAAAAAAAAAAGAAAGAAAGAAATAATATCAAGAATCAATAAATGGGATGATATCATATTTAAAAGCTTCTCTAGCTGGCTACGCTGGCACACACGTGCAATTCCAAAAAAAAAAAAAGAAAATCCTTCTGCATAGGAAAGGGAACAATCAAAAGAAGTACAACTGGCCAATAAATACTTGAAGAAATGCTTAACATCTCCAACTTTAGAGAAATACAAATTAAAACAACACTGAGATTCCATCTTACTCTAGAAATTAGGGCTGTCATCAAGAAATCAAATAATAACAAATGCTGGGGAAACTACAACAGAAAGAACCCTTCTCCATTGTTGATGTAAATGTAAGGTAATACAGCTACTATGGAAATCAATATGGAGATTCCTCAAAAAACTAAAAATAGAAATTCTATTTGACACAGCTATTCTCCTTCTAGATATCTTCCTGAAAGTTAAAAACATCCTACTGCAGTGCTACATGCATACCCATGTTTCTAGCAGCACAATTTATGATAGCTAAATCTTCAAAATAGCCTACTATGTCCAGCAACGGAGAGATGGATAAAGAAAATGTGGTGTTTATACACAATGGAGTACTGCTTTGCCATAAAGAATGATAAACATGAGTCATCTGTAGGAAAATGAATGCACCTGGAGACCATAATGTTAACTGAAATAAATCAGACATGCAAGCTTAAATATCACCTGGTTTCTCTTATATGAGAAACCCAAATACTACAAGAGCAAAATTAAAGCTAGATAATAGGAAATGGGGAGATGGCTCTTTTGTCAAAAAGAAGAGGACCAAGAGAGTGGAGGGAGGGAGGCAGGGAAGGAGATGAAAAAGAATGAAGATGTGTCATGCACATGTGCTGACTTCCCATGTGGTATGTAATCATTATGTACTGCAAACATGTACTAATAAAAAAAATAAAAATTGGAAACAAAGAGTATATTGAAAAAATAAAGATGCTCAAATTTTAAAAATTCTTTTCTGCTCGTGCAACCCAGCATACCTGTACAGTAAGCCGAGGAGGATCCTTTTGCTCTGACTTCATTTCTACAACTGCTACATTAGGTTTCTTTACTCCAGTCTCTACTTTTCCAGATGATGGAGGAATAGAAGTGGTCACGGTTACAGGGTGTGGCTTGTGTACAATGACTCCAGCAGGCAGTACAGAATCACTATTACTTTGTGTTTGTCCTAAGAAGTTTAGGGGAGAAAAATGAGTCTGGTATTTCCATGAGTTCAGAAATAAAGGGAAAATCTAATCTACTGTCTGGATCTGTGTGGCTGCTTCTTCCTCATGTGAAAGGAAAGCAGGATCTGACAACACCTTTCCCCCTCATCACCCCACTGACAACATACTCCCCATGGATCCCTTCAGCAGCTGCCACAGTCACTAGGACTTATAGGCAAAATAAAGGCTCTGAGGTATTAATATTCTCCACATTTCATTCTATTCTATTCTATTCTATTCTATTTTTAAGACAGAGTCTTGCTATGTAGTGAAGGCTGGCTTTGAACTCACTGTGTAGCCCAAGCTGGCCTCAAACTCATGGTGATCCTCCTGCCTCAGATTCTCGAGTCCTGGGATTACAGGCATGTGCCCCCACATCCAACTTCTACATTTAAAAAATGCCAAAACCCTTGTTGGCTTTTATTTCAAAGTCCCACTTGTTTTCTAAATTTCAACGCGAGAGAATACAGTATACTTTTTAAAACCATAAACTCTAGCCAGACTGCTTGGGGTTAAATCCCAACTTCACTCAAGCTGTATAGTCTTTGACAAATTACTACTTAAGTTTCTTTGCGACTCAGTTTTTTTAAACTATAAAATTAGTATATTACTAAATGGTTTATTTGGTAGGTTAAGTCAGTGAACATATATATAAAGTGCCTAGGGTTTAAAAGTTAGCTGTTGTATTGCTAAAGGCGTGTTTGAACACACATTAGCCACCAAGCAGACATGTCATTAACCCATAAGATCCAACCTAAAAAAATACTTCATGTTTAAAAATTCACATTTAAATCAGACATCAAAATTAAAGGAAACTAGCAATGACAATGAAAAAAGTTAATTAGATCTGAAGTGCTGGTGTAAGAGCAAAAATGATTTGTTCAATTTTTAACACGGTTAGGCAGACAGATCTCAAGTAAGTAAAACCAAATGTTGACTTAAAAAAACACCTACCATTTACTCACACAGCATAGTTCAACAGTATATAAAAGTGAATTACAGTACTTCCTCTAAGACAAGATAATCTTAACAAGCCAATAAAACTTCTCAAATTCTGAATTGTTAAAAATGTTGATGATATGTCTAAACATATTTTAGTTTCATTTGCTCTACAGCAATGTACCATCCAATATCAAAGAACATTTCCTGTGGGTAAAACTATAAGAAAAAGCCATCATTCCAGAGATGATCCAGCTGAGGCCTTCCCTGCACACACAAACAACACACATAAAAAGATAGATGACTGGTGTGTCAGCACTATTCTGTAAGTTTTACCACTGCTGGCAAGAAATTAAAATTCACCTTAAATATTTTCTTGGTTCTTACCTAAAAGAATTGCCATAGGAATTAGATGACCTTCCAGAGTACCGGAAAATGTAGGCATTTCTCTACTTGGGCTGAACAGATACTGCTGCTCACCACGAGGTAACGCAGTAACAGGATATTGCATTCTAGAGTCTATCTTCATAGGTTTTATTCCATGAAAGTCAGTTTGTGTTCTTATGGACTTTACTTTAGTGCCTAGAATAATGGGGGAAACAGTAGATCAATATCATCCACTAGGGTAAAAATCAATCTATATGTTTTATTAAAATAATATCAGAAGGATTTGTAGATAACCTTCATTACCATCTATGATCACCTAAGTTTTGGAAAGGAAAGAAAACTAAAACAACTGCCACAGCTCCAACCTCTAGAAACTATAAGAAAGGAAAATGGGTTGGTAGCTAATTAATTATCACATATTGTCAGAGCAGCTTACTGACTGCTAAAGAATAAGCTAAGAAATGTCAAAACGTATCAATATTTTTTTTTTTTTTGGTACCGGGGATCGAACTCGGATCCTTGCGCTTGCGTAGCAGGCAGCGAAACCACTGAGCTAAATCCCCGGCCGAAACGTATCAATATTTAACTAAACTAACTATGACATTGAAATGGTAGATATGAGTCAAAACACATAGTGATATAGGAAGATATTTTAAGTTTTGTGCAAAAGCAACAAAAACAAAAAAGTGTTCACCTTTGCAACCTCAAGCACACTGAGAACAAAATTGCAAAACTGCCTATAAACCCTTCATGGTAATAAACAGAACATGGCTGATATTTCTGTTCACAGGGACATGATGGACTAAGGTCTTCAAGGAAATGTCTACTTTTTCTCCATTATAGTTTAGATTGTCCAAGACTCAACACCTCCTAAATAAAAACATTATCATGCTTTCTCTGAAGATACCATCTAAGCCTACAATTCTTCCTATGTATTCTTAACCTGTGCCTTGATTTTCAGTTTGGGTCTATTTTTTGGACTTCTCCTAGAAGAAATTATTTTTCCAACCTTAAACATTGGAGGGCCGGGGATTTAGCTCAGTGGTTCCGCCACCTGCCCCGCAAGCGCAAGGACCCAAGTTCAATCCCCAGTACCAAAAAAAAAAAAAAAACAAAAACTGATCAGTACTAACTTTAAACATTGTAATTTGAACTGCATTTATACATCATAAATAAAAAGCAAATAAAAGGAAGCTATTTAGCTTTACTTAATGTATTAAACTGATAGCATTTTAAAATGAGGTAAAACAAAAAAATTAGGTTCCTTACCTTTAACTTGTTCTATTATTTTTGGTCTCTGTGGTTTGGAATTAAGAGATGTAGAATTAAACCTGAGGTACGGTCCTCTTTTAAGAGTGCTGCGATGGCCCTGATAAACTGGTTTTCCATATACTTGGGACATGTAATCCTCATCTTGTATCACTGTGGGTGATTTCAAAAGCCCCTAGGTATACAAAATTATTAAACTCACCATAAAAGTAGACATCAAACCCTTATCTCATTTTTCTAAAGCCTCCCTTTGCTAATTTAAGTATTACAGTAAGAATGCGCAGGTCAGAAAAATTCTCTATCTTAAAAAGCCTTTAAATTGTGAATACAGTTTTCAAACATGAGTTTTAAAAAGCAGAAAATGTAAATATAAAAATCATCCACCTATAAAACATAAAAGTTTTCACATTACTAATTATATTTTAGCACTAAAAAGGTAATGTTTAAACACATCTTACATATTTATTATATTCAAGAACAATAAAAATATAGTAAGTCTAGTCTTTAAATGACTTTATACGGTACTTTCCTGGCCTCGCTTTCAACCATAACCTACATGCCTCACAAGGGCAGCACTCACTGAGCATTTACTAAGTGCCAAACATTGAATTAGATGCTTTACTATGTTCAGCAGTATATAGAACTGTGTTGCATTCAACTAGACACGAAACATAAATTTATTAAACTTAAAAATTAGCCACAAAACACACATACACATACACACACATGAAGATGAAACATGTTTTTGAGTACCACAAACTAGAAAATCTAGTTATTGGATTAGATGATCCCTCGTTCGTTATACCTGCAATAACTATAATGTTATGCTTCTAAGTATGAGATCTAAATCTAGACATGGCAACATGCACCTGTAATCCTAGCTATTTGAAAGGCTGAAGCAGGAGGGCAGCTTGAGCTGAGCAACACAGCCACGTACTGTCTGTGTTTTTTTTAACACCCTATCTCTTAAAAAATAAAAAATAAAACAAAACAAAAAACAAAGTATGAGATCGCTGGAAGGAACTACAGGTTTCATGCAGTATGGATCCAAAACCTTAAGTATCAACAGTGTAAAGATACTTTGCATTTGTACACCACCTTTAAAAATATCTTCATATTAACTTCATTATATTTAAGTTAAAGGAAATGATCAATTATAATGCAACATTTATGTCACAAAACCAGATTAGGATCTTACTTTTCTCTCTTTCTGTACACTGGAAGTAGCCATGTTCCTTATAGGTAGACGTCTAAGATAATCCTCCACTTGTTTTTGAGGTTTTCTTGGAATTACAGATTTATTTACAGTTTTGTCTTGTGTGTTAGCTTTAATATCTTTACTTATATTCTGGGCTTTCTTGGTCCTTTGATTCTTCTGATCAAATCTCCTTTGTTCATAATCTTTTCTTGCCATTTCATCCTTAAGTTAAACAAAATTCAAATTACTTCAAACCTATCCAAACAGTAATGGTTTCACACCAGAAAAATAGTTGAATTTATTTTTTTCTGTTATAAAAATAGTTTAGTAGGGGCTGGAAATTTAGCTCAGTGGCGCTGCACCTGCCTTGCAAGTGCGAGGTCCTGAGTTTGATCCCTGGTACCAGAAAAAAAAATAGTTTAGTAGTTGTAAATGATTTAAAAATAAAAGATATTGGTTCATATACGAATAAAATTCCCTAGAAGAATAAAAAACTAAAAACATTAGTAAAGTAGATGAGGCACAGGGACAGGAGAGCAGCTTTTCATTAGAAGTTTTAAAAACACTTTTTGATCCTTGAAGTGTATGAATTTAGTAACTTTTAAAAATATAATTTAAAAAATAAGTTCAAAAAAAAGGAAATAGCCAAGCGTGTTGATGCACACCTGTAATACCAGCTACTCTGGAGACTGAGGGAGGCTGATTCCTACATCAAGGATAGTCTGGACAACTTAATGAAACCTTGTCTAAAAATAAAATTTAAAAAGTACTTGGGAAAAAAAAAGTACTTGGGATATAGCACAGTGGTAGGGCACTTGCCTAGCATGTGCAAGGCCCAGGGAATCAATCCTCAGTACCAAATAATGATGATGATGATGATGATGATGTTACTAATAGTAATAATAATAATGTTGTAATACCCTGAAATAAATATTTATAAATTAAAATTATTTGAAGGCTTAAACAAACATACTATATATGGAATTCATAGTAATAGAGGGACATACACTGGTAACTGGCTATCAAGTTAGAATTAGACTCCAAATCTTCAGACTCTTAGCTCTTTTTCTGGTATATCATGTAGTAGCAAGTATAAATTCTTCATAACTGCTTCTAGATATAGGTACATATTCCTAAGAAAGAAAGTTTAAAAGATATTTCTATACGTATTGCTACAGAAATAGAAATGGCACTTCGTCTTTCTGCCATAGTGGTAAGCATGTAAGCCCATCTTACAGTCAGCAAAACACTTCTTTGCTCTCTATAACCAAACAACAGGCTACCCTGTCTAGTTCTATTCCTTTGAACACATCAAACTTGAAGAATTTCCTGTAAATTATGAACCCTCTAATAAAAACTCCAGATAGCTGCAATGCTAATGTCTGAAGATGTACTGTGCCCTTCATGGACATGAGAAAGGGTATTTTTCCATCAAGAATCGACTTCTGTACATTTAGTAACTTTGGAAATTGAATGTTTTTTTCTTTTTAACTAACCTCAGTATTTTTACTTTAATAAGCCAGTGCTTCTAAATATGCTCTCCTGAAACATTTTTGCAGGTATAAATCTTTCCTAAATGGTTTTGCTAAATTTTCTTTCAAATTAATCACATTATAATTACTGTCCAATAATTTGCCACATAAAAGCCACAATATAAAATAATGCACTCAGGCCTGGGGATTTAGCTCAGTGGTTCTGCCGCCTGCTGCGCAAGCACAGGACTCGAGTTCAACCCCCGGTACCAAAAAATAAAATAAAATAATGCACTCATTTGATAAAACTATATTTACAATTGAGTAAAAATAGAGACAGAATGAAATTGAATATTAAATCAACTTATATGTAAGAAGTATTTTGAGACCAAATATAAAGTTATAGTCCCAGAATGTTTTTTAGTTTTTTTCCAAGACATACCTGAATTTCTGTAGAAATAGCTTTAATCCATTCATCTACTGTCTTTCTGATCCTAATTTTCTCTGACATCTCTCTATGAAAAAGAAAAAAGGAATTTTCTTAAATTACCATTTAATATACTGAGAATATTACCTGGATGAGATACCATTCTTATCTAGTTTTAAATCTTCTGCATAGCCCAACACCCTTCTTCTGAACAGGAAAAACCAACAGTACTAATTTTCATCACAGCATAAATGTTTGGAAAGAATCATAGAAAACATAATATACATATACCAGCTCCCTACAAGGAATGTAACCATTGTATAATACAAACATGCAAAATAAATAAAAACTGGAAAAAAAGATGTATAGCAATGACAAAAAAATTAAAAAGAAATTCCCATCAGTGAAAAGCATTACCATGTAATTTCAACTTTATACTAAGCGTCATACATTCAAAGTCAACGAAGAACCTTTTCTAAATATTAACACACATTAATCAAAGTGAAGTGGTTCACATCATGAAAAAAGTAGAACTGCCAACTTCATAAATAATCTTGGGAAGCCAACTTCATTTCTTACCTATTGGTAGACAAAGCATTGATAAACGAATACATAGCAGCTCCATCCTTTGCTCGAATAATAGCTTCCAGGTTTTCTTCAAGTACTTTTTTATTGTTCTGTACTCCTCTCAAAATTTTCTCAGCATCTTTCAATACAGATCTCACTGTATTGGTTGGTTGAAGTTTACCAGAATTCTGTGAAAGATCAGCAAGTTTCAACATCATCAGAAATTCTTTTAGCTTAAAAGGCAAAAAAGTTACCATGTTAAACCCATACTGATTATTTTAACCCAAACAAGATCTATTACTCTTGTTGGACCCATACTAATTTATCAAACTGATAAATTGTAAAAAAAATTGGCAATTAATTTTTTTCTACTTAGAAGTACCAACATGAGCCCAGCACTCTGGGAGGCTGAGGCAGGAAGATCACAAGTTCAAGCACAGCCCAGGCAACTTGGTGACTTAGGAAGTTTGTTTCAAAATAAAAAATAGAGGGCCAGGGATTTAGCTCAGTGGTTCCGCCACCTGCCTCACAAGTACAAGGTCCCGAGTTCAATCCCCAGTACAAAAAAAACAAAAACAAAAAAGCTAGGCATGGTGGAGCACACCTGTAATTCCAGCACTTGGGAGGCTGAGGCAGGAGGATCGGGAGTATGAGGCCAGCTGGGCTACACAGTGAGTTCAGCCTGAACTATAAAGCAAGAGCCTGTCTCAAAACACCAAAAATAAATAAATAAACAAACAAATAAATAAATAAATGCTGAGTGCTGGGGGGGGGTACTAATATGAATGTTAAATGAAACAGATGGGGAATTTAGTCCAGTATTAATGAAAGCTCTACTGCTAGAGAAAGCTAAAAAGTAAGAGCAAGTTGGCACACACCGTGCGCTTGATACACAAGGGCCCTTACAGTAATCTTTCTCCCTTCCTTTCTCCCCAGCAGAAGCTAGAAGCTAGGGGTGGCCGCGTGGCTCACCCCTGGCCAACAAGGAGCAAGGAGAAATTAGTTGGTGAAGGTTTTTGACAAAATTTTGGAAAACGAACAGACTTGGCTGTCTTTTTCACTGCTTTAGTTTAATCTTCACTCTGATTTCTGTTCTAACAAGTTTTCTATTGCTTCATTATTTTTACCATACTAATCATCAATGTTAACACTACCCTTGCTTTACCTGGAGGGTGCCATTTGTTTCTTTCTCCTTTTTGCCAAGATCATGAAGAACATCATTAGGATTCTGCATGGTCACTTTAGCCATTCGTAGCTCTTCAGAAGAAGGAAATCTTCGAGAAGATAGAGTTTCAAAGCTGCAAAAGATTGGAAAAATTTTCCTAAATTGTTATAAATTCACTAAACTTTTCTGATTTGGGGTTTTTTTTTATTTGGTTTTGGTTTTTTTGAGACAGAGTCTCACTATGTAGTTCAGGCTAGCCCTGAACTCACTATGTAGCCCAGGCAGGCCAAGAACTTAAGGCAATCCTCTTGCCTAGCCTCCCAAGTGCTGGGATTACAGGCATGCAAAATTCAGTAAACATGTATTACATAAGTCTTTAATACATTCTTAGGCATATATTACTAAATGTTATTCCTATTACAATTGTACCACGGAATTAATCAGTTATGTGATAAACATATGAAATAGAAAATGACAAAAGAAAAAATTAATTTGGCCAGAAATGTTAGGTATAGCAGGAAAGGAGCAGAAAAAGCTGTAGCTTTCAAGAAGTTAGAATTCAAAAGCGCTTCTAGATTGGGAGAGAAAGAACCTCTGAAAATACACTCCTCCATAAGGGCAATATGAGCACTAGCAAAACTCATCAAAATCAGAACTATCAAAATTTAAAAAAAAAAAAAAAAAAAGGACTTGCAACAACCCAAGGAGCATTTACTGGAGAAATGGCTGATGTTGTGTAAGAACAGCAAGCTTCGTGGCATTTTTCAAACTTGCCCCATTCCCGGGACTCCTTCCCCAACTCTGTGGTGGCATTGAAAACCAATGGCCTCACAATCCCTAAAAATAACAGCACAGGTTTGGAGAACCTGAAAAACTTTCATTCACAGAGTCTGTCTTCATTTGCCCTAACTCAGAGTAAGCTCAGTGAGAAACTTATTCCCTAGGCATTTTCGAAAACAGAGGCAATTGTTTAATACCTCAGCTGCCTGAGGTAGTGGCGACAACTGAAAAAAGCAAGGTTATGGACAGCAACTTTAAAAATCTGGGGCATGAGCCATCCATAGTGCAGCTGTAATGAGCCCCGCCACATCCTGGCAATCTAGAAGGTCATACACATATGTATAGGCCATGTGCACACTCAGAAAAGACCACACAAGTGCAGACCCCTCAGCTCTGGCTGACCTTGAGGCTCTGTGTAAGTAGGACACGAAGGCTAAGACAGACTTACAAACTGCCCTGCACACACACTCACAGCCACAGCCACACATACACTCCCCCACACACAGCCCCTTGGCAAAGAAGAGGACTTATCAGTTCAAGGTAAGAAAATCTCTTGCTTTTTTTTTTGGTGCCCAGGATCGAACTCGGGTCCTTGTGCCTGCTTCGCAAGCGGCGGAACCACTGAGCTAAATCCCCGGCCCAAGAAAATCTCTTTCTAATCATTAACAGACTAAACAAACAAACAAACAAAAAAAAACCTAAAGATTTTCAGACTTTACAAAATCAGTCCAGGAAACTCACAAACAACCAGCAGCAACCAGAACAATAACCAGCAATTTCAAATTCTTAGGTGGAAGAATGTAACTTCTACTGCTGTCTTACAGTGTTACTTAAGGGGTCCGTGCACACAAAGAAATAGAAAAGTATGGCCCAAACACAGGAAAAAGCAATCAACAGAAACTGTCCTGCCAGGCATGGTAGCACACGCCTATTATCCCAGCACTCAGGAAGCTGAGGCAGGAAGAGCACCACAAGTTGGAGGCCGGCCTGGGCTACACAGTGAGTTCAAGACCAGCCTGAACTACACAGCAAGACCCTGTTCCAGAAAACAAATAAAAAGAATAAAATCTTGTCAAGTAGAAAAAAACAGAAATTCTGGAGTTGAAATAATTCAATCACAAAAATGTAAAACTGAGCTGGCCATGATAGTTCACACCTGTATTCCAGTGGCTTGGGAGCTGAGGCAGGAAGATTATAAGCTCAAGCCCAGCCTAGGCAATTTAACAAGATTCTGTCTGAAAATAAAAGAGGTGAAGTAGCTCACTATGAAGGCCCTGGGTTCAATCCCCAGTACTACGAAAAAAAAAATTACTATCAGAGCTCAACACAATATTTGAGTTGGCAATAGAATCAGTAAACTCAAAGATAGGTTAATTGCTATTATCCAGTCTGAGGAATAGAAAGAAAATAATGAAGAGGGCTGGGGATTTAGCTCAGTGGTGCTGCCACCTGCCTCGCAAGAGCAAGGTCCTGAGTTCGATCCCCAGTACCAAAAAAGAAAATAATGAAGAAAAATGAACAGACTCTCAGAGATCTATAGAACATCATGGAGCACTCCAACATACAATACCGTCCCAGAAGAACAGGGGAAAGGTCATCCACAGGATCTTATTATACAAAAAAAGAAATGATAAAAGAATTTAATACAAAAAAAAAAAAAAAAAAGAAATGAGGTAGGTACGGTGGTGTACAACTATAATCCCAGCTACTAGGGCTGAGGCAGAGGGAACACAATTTCAAGGCCAGGCTTGGCAACACAGATAGCTCCCATCTCAAAAAAGAAAAGCAAATGGCCCAAAATTTCCCAAGTTTAACGAAAATCAATCTACTCATTTAAGAAACTCAACAAACTGCAAGCAGGATTATTCAAAGATATCCACACTTAGACACATCATAGTCAAACTGTCAAAAGCCCAAGACAAAGAAAATCTTAAAAGCAGCACAGAAAAATGACTCATCATATACAAAAGGCCACAAAAAGATTAATGGTTGGCTTCAGCACCTAGAGTCCAGAGGCAGTGAAATGACACAAAGTGTTGAAAGAAAGCAAAAAATCAACCAGAAATTCTGTATCTAGCAAAAGTGTCCTTCAAAAGGGAAGGAGAGGACCCCAGGGGCAGTTTGCACAGAGACAGCCAGATGAAGTGCCCAAAGAAGGTGTCCATCTAGAAGCCCAGAGAGGAGCTTTAGAGGAAATTGTACCTGTTGACACTTTAACCTTGGACTTCAGAAAATAAATTTCTGTTCAAGAAAAAAAAAAAAAAAGAGAGAGAGAGAGAAAGAAGGAGAAATTAAAGACAATCCCAGATAAACAAAAACCTAAGAGAATTCATAGCTAACAGACTAATCTACAAGAAATTCAAAAAAGAGATTATCTGGACCTAAGGGTCAGAACTGCCAAGATAACCAGAAATGTGAAGTTTGGTGAATAAAGGCTGAGATTAAAGAGATGATAGTTAATAGAAAATGGGACATAAATAGTTTACGGGGGAAATGCAAGGGGCCTCTAAACATTTGCCTGGCCCTTTTCATATCAGGAAGGATGCAAATTAAACTTTCACTGAGCCAACATTTCTGATCCATCAGATTGGCAAAAGTACAAAAGCTTGACAAGAAGTCAGGTAAGAAAGGTACAGAAACTGGCTCTCAGACAAACCTGCAGATTCACCTTTGACCTCGCTAACTGCTTCTATTGATCTACTCTGCAAATGTACTTCCACAAATAAGAAACAGTATGTGCACAAAGTTTTATAGTGCTATTATTTGAATTAGCAAAAGACTGAAAACAATGAAGAAAGAGGGGGAAATAGCTGAATAAACTGGTAAAAAAAAAATTCCTTAAGGGTAAAATAAAAAGACAGGAAGACTCTACCTTGAATTCATTTGAAGAAATAAAAGAGTACTGGGAAAAGTTAAGTATATGAGTAAATATAAAAGATGATACATGTGTTTTTGTTTGTAACTCTTCCGATTTAAAATATAGCTATATTGGGCTGGGGATTTAGTTCAGTGGTTGCAGCGCCTGCCTCAAAAGTGCAAGGTCCCAAGTTCGATCCCCGGTACCGGTACCAAAATATAGCTATATGAAGCCATGTAGATGGGTGTATAATATATAAAAACATAATTTGTCTGACAATAATAGAAAGAAGGGGAAGAGGGGAGATACTCTGGAGCAAATATTTGAATACTACTGATATCAAATTGGTATGAACCTGAACTACATTGTTTTAAATTAATGTCAACTGTAATCCATAGGGCAAACACTAACAAAATAACTTAAAATGTAAAGGAAACAGCAAAGGAATTTAAATGGTACACTAGAAATATTTATATAAAAGAAGTCACTAATGGAATAGTGGGATAAAAAGACCTCTGATATATAGAAAATACATAGGAACATGGCAGACATTATTCCAACTTTATCAATAATTACACTAAATGTAAATAAAGTAAAATTGCATAATATCTTTGCATGAAATCACTCAAATTGTGGCTTTCCTAGTTTTTGTTACTGTAGGTTTCATGAAATTGAAGCTACATTAATTATTATGGCCCAGACTGACTTGAAAAACCTTTTTCTTATGTAAAATTTCAAACACACAAAAGTAGAGAGGATAGTACAATGAACCACTACTTAATTACATCAAGCATTATTTTCATGGCTATCCTCATTCTTCTACACTCTCTTCCTCCTTCTTCTCTAAATCATTGGCTAGCAAATCCCAGATATCACTTCATGAGAATCTACATTTATTAAAAATTAATAATCTACATTTTGAGAAAATGAAATATTCATTTCTATAATTTCATGATAGAAAAAAGATAATAGCATTAGAAAATGGTAACTAAATCAAACATAATTTTCAAAAGTAATGATGTAATTTATTTAAATTCCTAAAGATATTTTACAAATGTGAACAAAGCTCTTTGCAGTCTTGCTTTCATTCTAATCTCTTACTCTTACCTGTCTTTTCTCTCAGGATTCCATCCAATTTTTGACCTACTTAGTGAAGTTATATTTGATGATTCACTTTTTCTTGTGGAAAAATCATTATTATTTAAAATCTGCTCTAATAGTCTCACATTTCCTACAACAGAAGAAATATAGTATCATTTTCCAAATATTAATTCACTTCTCTTTTATAAAACTTCTCACATATAATTGCATTCAGGCCTAAAGTAGCTTCTTTTGATGAGTATCTATTCACCCTAAAATTGCTATGGCATGCATGTGGTTCCCCAAATTTCATGTGTTGAAGACTTGATCCTCAAGGTCATATGTTGACAGTACTTGAGAGGTAGGACCTCCTGGAGGCAACTGGGTCACGAGGATTGTGCGCTCACAAATGGATTAATCCATTCACTTGTCACTTTCCCACTGCTGGACAAAATACCCAACACTCAGTTTAGAGGAGAGATTTATTGTACTCATGGTTTCTGTCCATGGTCCCCTAGCTCCAAGGCAGAGACAGAACAGCAGATGGCATGACGGAGGAAAAGATGCTCAACTAGGGCAACTAAGAAACAGAGAACATGAAAGGAAGAGCCAGGGACAGGAATGTACCCTTCCATGTCACTTCCTAGCCCTCAGAGATCCAAGTCCAACCAGGCCCCACCTCCTAAGTGCCAGTCAGCTAAAGTACCTCCAGGATACAGCCACCTTCCAAACACATGAGAATCTGGGGGTACATTTTAGATCCAAATCATAAAAAAATGCATTATCACGTGAGTGGCCTTATCATAAACCAAGCTCTCTCTGGCTTACTTTCTCTCAGTGCAGCCTCCACCATGTCACAAACCAGGCCAAGAGATGCCAGTGCTGTACCCTTGGATTTCCAGAATCATGAGCTAAATAAACCTCTTCTTCTTTTTAAATACCCAACCTACATGATTCCAATACAGCAACAGAAAAAAGACTAAGACAACAAAGTAGACTATAAATACACTCACCAAATAAAACTAAATATTAAACATCGCAAGAGCATTACTGTTAAGTTTGAATTCTCTGTGTAAGAAACCTGAATTTATCTCCATCACATGAAGTGTCATCATCATAAAGCTCAGCAAATTGGGCTATTTTTATAAGTTAGTAAACATGAGATCTGTTTCTCCCCCACTAGTCTTGATTTCACAGAATTTTAAAAATTTAATAATTTTACATAATCTTTTGATGAGGTTGGTTTATTTATTAAAGATTTATTATCTTCTAAATTCTTAAAACTTGCTTAAGGTAAAATTTCAATGCATTTAAATGATTCTAAGAACAAAAGCCCACAGCTTAGTATGTTTCACTTACTTTTACTAGAAGGTACATTTTAAGGCTCTGCAGCACCCTATTATTTCAGATCACTTATAAAGTTCTTGTTCTCTACCAAAAATTCATCTATCAACATATTTTCTAGCTAAACAGAATAATATTAATTTCCCTGAGTTTTACTACTGAAATTCATACCTAAAAACAGTATTAGGAAACATGGTCTAAAAATGTGCAGCCTTACCTTTAGCAAAGCAATGTTTATTTATTAATAACAAAACTTGTTCATTAAAGGTTTAGTAATAACTTAAGGAGATAGAATAATTGTAAATGTATACTGTTAACTCCTACAGAGAATCTAAATAACCTTGGCTTGCCCAGTAAGTATAATTTAAAGAAAAATACTGAAAATACAGATACCAGGTTACTGTTAGGCATATAGAGAATTCCAAATCGTCAATGAGAAAGATCTCAGGACAATTTTCTAATTTGAAAGAAGAGTAGTAAAACATGAGTCTAATTATAATTGCTTTCTTACCTCCATGATCTGATTTTTCCATATTTTCTTTTTCTTCTATTAGATTCTCCCTCTTTGATATTTTGCCATCCCTCGAAACAGGTACAGGAGCAAACCTACGAGGAGCTGGTGTCTCCAAAGGAGATTTCAGCTCATCAAACTCCATATCTTCAATCTTTCTTAAAGTTGCTTTAATAGAAAATAATAAATTTAAGTTACTTTGCTAAAATCTTTAAGTCATAGGGTATTATTCTCCCCTCTACTTTAAAAATAAAATCAAAACTCACAGGTTACACAAATTATTAACAAGTGTATAGAAATAACTTCATCCTTATTAAAGACCAAAAGAAATGAAGATTATAACCATTTTACACTTACAGCTAGTAAACAAGAATCAATATGATATATTTAGTACTATCAAAGCTGTGGTGAAAATGGCACAGCTACATGTTTCCCTGAGAAGGGAAACTGGCAAACCATCTGGCAATACACTTTGACCTAATGATCTTACTCTTGAGAGTTTATCCTAAGGAAATAACATGAAAAATGGAAAATGTTCAATATATGGCACTGTTCACTACATATTATTTATAAAAAAGAAAACAAAAACTGCCTCATTAAAATAAATAAATAATTTTTTTTAAAACCCTGCCTAATTGTCCCACAAGAAAATGGTCAAATAAATCGTGGAATAGTTATTCAATAGACTATTCTTATTGTAACCAATATATACAAAGAAACAAACCAAGTAAACATATGCCATCAATAAAAAAAGACATTTTTCCTTTAAACTCAAGTCAAAAAAACAAAATTATGAGCAAGTAATTCTCTGGTACTGAGTAAGTACACTAGAAACAAAGTGCCCACTTCTACAGAAGGCGAATGGCCTGGGTCATGCAGAAATCCACAGCCTTGGGCTCATTCTGACACCTTCTTGCCAAGCCAGGGACCTGAAGCAGGCAGGTCATGATGTTTCCTGCTTCATTTTTCTCTCATCCCAACTTGAAAACTGACTCAGATTACCTCCCAACAGTTTCGTAAGGATTATTCATTTCTGCAATATATACACCACCTTATAAGGATACTTTAATAACTCTACTACAATGATTTTCTAAAAAATCAGATGTTGAAAATACATGGACCTATATTAAAAGGAGAGTTCCTTGATTTTCTTTAATTCATTATACATATATCAACAATTTGGAAACATATTAGTTTATTTTGAATTCTAAAGGTTTAGTAAGCTACATATTCCTCTTTTATTATAAATAATTCCGAAAGGTAAACAGATTTGCATTAGTAACTCCAGAAATATTTAAAAATCTGGTAGCCCCCAACCCCTTCCTTATCCCTGGGAGCTATGTTCCAAGACTCTGAGTGGATGCCTGCGGCCACCGACAACACCAAGCCCTGCATACACTACTCAGTTTTTCCTGTCCACACATACAGAACAGTGCAGATACCCAGACAAAGAGATGCTTCTCATCCTGGGCAGGACTGAACCTAACAACAGCAAATTTCATGACATTACTCACAACAACATCCAACTTAAATCTTATGAACAATTTGTTTCTGGACTTTCCATTTAATATTTTAGACCAAGAGGACTAGATAACTGAAACATCATCAGCAAGGAAAACTGCAGCGAAGGGGGGGCTACAGTAGTTTAGTACTTAGGTGGGGTTTTCACTGGCAGAATCAAGAAAAAAGTACATATGAACCTTCTCAGAAAACTAAAGAACTGTATTACAAGTATTTCTCATAAAACGAAAGTAAATTTTTTCTAAATGTGTTAATGTTCTGACCACTTATGTAGGTTATTAATTAAAACCATAAATTAGGACATTAGGACATAATTTGAACAAGTTGCAAAATAACCCAAGATTTACTTGACCTAAGAAAAGAACTAATTCTATAAAACAAAGACTCCTACAAACCAGGCATGATGGTGCACACCTGTAGTCCCAGCAGGCTGGGTGGCTGAGGCAGGAGGAGTGCAAGTCTGAACCCTGCCTGGTTCAAAAGAACCAGGTCCTGTCTCAAAAGAAAAAAGGGCTGGGGATATGGCTCAATGCTAAGGCCCTGGGTTCTAATTCCAGCACCACCGAAAAAGAAAAAGAAAAAAAGGACTTCTACAAAGAAATTGTATAAAGAACTCCTAGCACTTAGTAAATAAGTTTTTAGCTTCACAGCATGAAGAAAACTCATGACTGACATTTTCATTCATAAGAAACTAAATATTTTCACCTTGTTTAGAAGCAATTGTGTTATGTGAAGACAGCACACTGTTACCAAGATGAAGATGTTCTGGTTTTATGGAATGCTTTTCCACTGCTCTGGAGGGGAGCATGCTGGCGGGTGGACAAGTACTGGTCTTGAGTGCAGCACTAATAAAATGAGTCTACAAGAAATAAGATCGTTTTGTTAATTTGAAATATCATCTGAAAGGCTCAGATAACAAAATGTATTGAGATTTATTAGCAGACTTGAAATCAATTTCTTACATTTAATAAACAAGGAAAATGCAGACCTTTACAAAGCAACTCTCACTGTGGTAACAGCGGGGATGCCCTGGGGAGGACAAAGGGTTCCAGGGACAAGGTAAGACCTGACTGCTGTAAGACCTGAACCCTTTTCTGTAACCATTCTCAACTTCTGCGCCTTCCTTCCCGCCTCACAGATACCTTAGGGGCCACCGCACCAGGCTAAACGTAGACCAAGGAGGAGCGACCCAACCAAAAAATTTAGAAGGAAAACATCTCACCTTTTCAATCCTGAATGGTACATTTTATTTTATCCATTTTCATTTTATTTTGTTTATTTACTCTGAGACAGTCTCACTATGCAGTTCAGACTGGCCTTGAACTCACTGTGCAGCCCAGGCTGACCTCAAACTTGCAGTGATCCTCCTGTCTCAGCCTCCTGAGTCCTGGGATTACAGGGATGCACCACCACTCGAAAATAAAATTGTTTAAAAAACCAACATGTAACTCAGTGGTACATCACTGACATAGTGTGAGCAAGGCCACAGCAAGACCACACAACAACAGCAGCAACAAAAGAATCCCTGAACAACAACAAATTTTAGCTAAAGAAATACAGCTCAGAGAAGTTATTTATGGACTGGCAAAAATACACTCTGACCAATTCATTCCTGGCCTGCACAAGATAATATGCTGCACATTCAATTGTATTTTATTTATTTTTTCATTCATTCACTTGCAGTACAATGGATTGAACCCAGGGCCTTTGCAGAGAGCTACATTCTCAGCCCTCTCTCAAATAAGTTGCTAAATTGCCCAAGCTAAACTCAAACTTTCAGTCTCCTGCCTCAGCTTCCTGAGTGCTGGCCTCACAGGCCTGCGCCACCATACAGCTTGCACACTCAGTTTTAGTCCTGCTTTGGCTACTTACTAAGACTTTATCATATGTCTACAATCAGCCCGACACTCTTTTCAATCTTATGAAAAGCTCAAAGCAGGCCCTGCTAAGAAATCCTAGTTGGGCCAGGGTTTTAGCCCAGTGGCACCACGCCTGCCTCACAAGTGCAAGGTCCTGAGTTCAATCCCCGGTAACAGAAAAAAAAAAAAAAGAACTCCTAAGGCTGGGCATGGTGGTGCTCGCCTGTAATTCCAGCACTCAGGAGGCCGATGCAGGAGGATTGCTGTTGAGTTTGAGGCCAGCCTGGGCTACCATAGTCAGTTCAAGGCCAGTCTGAACTACAAAACAAGACCCTGTCTCAAAAATAACAACAAAAGAAGTCCTGAAAATTATAGTACTTAGTGTTCATTTCATAATAATATATTGATATAATAAACATTTTTGTATATTCTTCTGGTTATATATTACAATTTTTAAAGTTTTTAAATTGCACATTAATTAGAAAAAATATAAATTTACAATGGTCATTTACTCCTTTATTTAAAAAAAGGTTGAGGGCTAGGTAATGTTTCAAGATTTAGAAGTTCCAAAATAAGTAACTGTGTGATCAGCTCTTTGTGAGGACAACTCTTCTTTTCATAATAGGCTAATGTCTCATTCTCAAAAGGCATAAAGAACAGTCATTCTTGGGCCAGAGATTTAGCTCAGTGGTTCCGGCGCCTGCCTTGCAAGTGCAAGGTCCTGAGTTCAATCCCCGGTACCAAAAAAAAAAAAAGAACATTCATTCTTAGCCAGGCATAGTGCACACAGCTGTAATCCCAGCCCTCTGGGAAAATGAGGCAGGAAGACTGCAAGTTCTAGCCCAGCCTAGGTGATTTAGAGGTTTAGGGAGATCCTATCTCAAAATTAAAAACAGGCTATAGATGTAGCTCAGTGAGAAAGTACCAAAGAAAGAAAAGAAAAAAGAAGTGGGGGGAGACAGAAAAGAAAAAAATTTAAAGGGCTGGGAATGTAGCTCAGTGGTAGAACACTGGGCTAGCATGCACAGGTCCCTAGGTTTCATCCCTAACACCACAAATTATTAATTATTGTATTATAATTAATGAAATGCAGAAGCAAATACGTAAAGCAAGTGGATCAGAATCATTAGCTTTCCGTGATTCTCAGGCGCCACCTCAGACCTAGTCTCTCAGAATGTCTGAGAGGTCCATGCATGCAGGGGTTTGGGTTTCATTGTGTGTGTTTTTTCCTGTACCTGGGACTGAACCCAGGGCCTTCACACTGAGCGACATCCCCGACTCTTTCATTTTTTATTTTGAGACAGGCTCTTGCTAAGTTGCCCAGGCTGGGCTGGAACTTGCAGTCTTCCTGCTTCTACTTCCCAAAGTGATGGGATTACAGGAAAATGCCGCAACACCCACCTATGTATTTACAAAGCTCTCCAAGTGATTCAGATGCATCTTCCCAAACTAAAAGCTGCTGATGTAAACAAACAATCACTTTAAAAAATGGTCTAAGCAAAAAATACTTCAAAAAGAGGAAAAAGGCCAGGCATGGTGGTGTACATCTCTAATACCACCACCTAGAAGGCTGAAGTAGGAGGAGCTCAGTGAGCTAGAGGCCAACCTGGGCTACACAGTGAGTTCAAGGTCAGCTTGAACTGTATAGCGAGAGCCTGTCTAAAACAATAAAAATGAAGAAAAAAAAAACTATAAGGAGAGGTTTAACAGCACTAGTGACATTTGAGCTATAACGTGCAGTGGCTCCAATGGGAGGAAGTATGATGAAGAAGTACAGCTCTTACAATCTAATGAGCTACAGCAATGATCTACTTAACTTGAAATGCAATGATAAAAGAGCACAGGATGTATTCTGGGTTTGTTACAGATACCTGGATATCTATTTGCTGTTGTTGTAATTTTTCAAGGTGCCTAATGTGCTGCTCCATGAACACATTCATTTGCTTTTCATGGTCATGACAGTGTAGTTTCTCTTGTTTATTCTGAATGCTTGTTTGCTGCTCTGCAACACGTTTTAAGTGTTTATCAGTCTCCTGTAATTTATTAAGCAATTCTGTAACAGAATTAACTTTTGCTTCCAAATCACTCTGTACCTAAAACAATAAAAATATCAGAATAGTATTCCATATTATAGAAAGAATTACCAAAACTATGTTCAATCACTAGAAAAAATATTTATAGCAATTGATATTAAGAAATTACCACATTAGAGCTTTTACCCACTACTTTTGGTTTTTTTGGTACCAGGGATCAAACTCAGAACCTTACACTTTTGAGGCAAGCAGTGGCACCACTGAGCTACATCCTGGCCCCTTTGACCCACTACTTTTGATGATTGATGCCTTTATTTTGGAGTCACAGAAGTAAAAGGCAGGAGACAGCAATCCTTAGGTACATGTTTCCTCTCTTAAAATACATACACACCAGGGCTGGGGATTTAGCTCAGTGGTGCCACTGCCTGCCTTACAAGCACAAGGTCCCGAGTTCAATCCCCAGTATCAAACACACACACACACACCCCAAATTTGCAATATAAAAATTTACAATCCAGAAATAAGATATTTAGATGGAAATTAAAAGAGAAGAAATAGCAGAACAAAGTAGCTTTTGTTACTTCACCCATTGAAAGCTGAGTCAGGGCAGCAGCTTTGAGCTCTGGTCTTAGTCCTGCCATCTGTAAACCTTGTGCCTTCCCTGACCTGTTTCTCTTTCCTCACCACAAACTGATAAACTAGATATATATGATGACCAATCTTTCAGACTACCAAGGACCAAGATGTTCACCACAATGCAGACCTTCAACACCACAGGAAGGAAAGCCCTGGACTCACTAGCACCACTGCAGTGAGTAGGGGCTCATTTTCACAATTCCTGAAATAATATAGAACCACAACATGAAAAATTCTTTCAAATTGAGAGCAAGCAGAATGTCCCTAGACTACAGCTGGACATAAGCACTTACAGAATCAGTTCTTCATAGGCGTTTTTACATGTCAGGTGTGTAAGTACCTTTATCAGTGGAGCTGCTGTTGCAATGGCCGCAGCAGTTGCTGCAGCCACAGAGGTTGCGGAATCAATTCCACTGGGTGAAACTCTGGCCTCCTGAAGCACCGCACCCTTCTCTGTGCCTGCATCTTCTAAAAGATGTACCTTTACTTCCTTAAAAACAGGCATGCTTTGAGCTCTAGAAATAAAAAGTGAATCAAAATATATTCAGTAAACTACACTGAACCATTTTTTTTTGGTACCGGGGATCGAATGCCGGAACCTTCCACTTTCGAGGCAGGCGGTGGAACCACTGAGCTAAATCCCCGGGCGCAACACTGAACCTTTTTAAGAAATGCCTATGTGGGAATCTGCTCAAGGTGGTTTTCTTAATTTTTAAACATCAAATCATTTTTCAAACAAAGTAATTTTGTTCATGAAATCTATTAGGCTTAGTTCACTAAGAACTAAAGAAATAAGGTAATTCCTTGAAGGCAGTGATACTGTTTCAGAAGAGATTTACAAATACAATAAAGGGATGGCCACAGTCATAAAGATATATAATCAAGACATACAGATTTAAAACACGCAGAAAAAGTTCTATAATGCAAATTCCAAGTTTGACAATCTAAAAGGGACTCCTTCGTTCATAAAGCACCGACAATTTTTTCTCTAAATACTTTTAGAAGAATTATAACATTCAGAGTAGGGACGTGGCTTAGCGATAGTGTGCTCAGTGTGCACAAGGCTCTGGGTTCAACATCTAGCACTAAAAAGAGAAAAAAAATAGCTGGGCATGGTAGTACCTATCTGAGCCCAGCACTCTGGAAAACTGAGGCAAGAGGGTTTCAAATTAAAGGCCGGCCGAGGCAACTTAGTGACTTAGTGAGAATCTGTTTCAAAGCAAACAAAAAAGGTGAGGTGTAGCTCAGTAGGAAAGCCCAGTACCACACATAAAAAATATTATAACATTATTGATGTACATTGACTATAATTTTTTCTCCAGCTTTATTGAGATACATTAGACAAAAATTATATATATTTATAGTAAGATGTTTTGATACATGTATACGTTGTAAAATGATAGCCAAAATCAGTGTCACTGACATATGCACCACCTGGCACAGTTACCTTTTTTTGTGTATGTGGTGAGAACATTTAAGGTCTACTCTCTTAGCAACAGACACTATTATTAACTACAGGCACCACACTGCATAACAGATCTCTAGAATTTATTCATCCACACTGAAACCGTACCCTCTGGCCAACATCTCCCTACTCTTTACTCCCAACCCAGGCGACCACCAGTCTACTCTCCACTTCCAAGAGGTCCACGTTTCAGATTCTATGTATAAACAAGATTAAGTAGTAATCACCTTTTAGTGTCTGGCTTATCTCACTTAGTGCAAAGTCCCCACAGGGGATAATTAAAACTTCTGACTTAGTTCATAAATGGCACCCAAGACATCATTAAGCAGCCTGGATTAAATATGAGTCTGGAAAATAGATACACATATTTGTAATAAGGCATTTAACCCAATACTTTAAAAAAAAAAGTTAGTAAATTGTTCTGCATCTTGCCTCAAAGAAAACAACACAAGGAACTCTGTCTGACAAAGTGAAGAATCCTCAGGTGAGGAAGTAAAGCCAGCAAGAACAGACTCCCCCTCCAGCTGCTGGAGTCCCTCTTTGGATTTTGAAAGGCAGCACAGAACCCAAACTTACTTCTCTCTGATATTTTCCCATTTTCACTAAGCACATCATTCTTCTGTAGAAGACTCGAAGTTCTGTAGATACCCTGACTTCTCTGTTTGCCTACCTTCTTGTATCCAAGTGAGACAAGTTTTCCCAATTACTTCATCACACTTGCATGAACAGTGTCACAGAGTTGCAGAGCGGGGAGAACTACATCCTGTGCTAATTCCCTCATTTTACATGAAGAAAGTGAAGGCCACAGAGGTAAGAGAGTTTACTTGATTAAGGTAGGACAGCTCAAGAGCCCAATCCCACATCACCTGAACTCTCTCTCACATTAGCACTTCTTATTTCTCCCTCTCTACTACAAAGCCTCATGACATCTGTGTAGTTCATCCTCTTTGATTTTATCTGATTAAAAACATTCCTCAGGCCGGAGATTTAGCTCAGTGGTTTCGCTGCCTGCTGCACAAGGTCCTTAGTTTGATCCCCGGTACCAATTAATTAATTAAAATAAAAATATTCCTCACACCTGGGCATGGTGGCGCATGCCTTCCAGCAGCATTAGGGGAGGCTGAGCCAAGAGGGTGGCAAGTTCGGGTTCCCCTGGGCAACTTAGCAAGATCTTGTCTCAAAATAAAAAGGGCCAGGGATTTAGCTCAGTGGTTTCCCTGACTGCTGTGCAAGCACAAGAACCTGAGTTTGATCCCCGGTATCTAAATAAATAAATAAATAATAAAAACAGGGCTGGATATTGCCACTCAGTGGTACACCACCCTGGGTTTGACCATGTGTACTGAAAATAAAGTAAACACTTAAGAAAAAAAAAAACTTCCCCACATTTGCTTCCACCATTCAAAATTCCTATACATCTCCAAGTATAGCCATTCCCTGTCAGGCTTTCTATACATTCAAAGCTCTGGCCTGGCTCCACCCTCACATAGCTCCCGCCACTCCCCAGACCACCTCTCAGTCACTGACTGCATCCCATGCTGTCTCCAAGCATTTCCCTCTTTCTTGGCTTTCTTCCACACAACTTAATATTATACCCTTTTTCCAAGCCAGGCTTGGTGGTGCACACCTGGAATGCCAGCACTTGGGAGGCTGAAGCAGGAAGAAGATCACAGCAAGTTCAAAGCCAGCCTGGACTGCACAGTCAGACCCTGTCTCAACTTGCCCCCCATACTACATTCTTCTTCTCCAGGATGTAACACAAGCCTAACCTTTTTAATAAGCCTGTCTTTATAACACAAACGGTTGATCTTTCCCTTCATTAAGTCCTTTTGTACTTACTGCCTATACCACACAATTGAGGATTGATAATTACCTACCCATGGTTTAAATATCTGTATAGGTAGGACAATTAAATAGTATATCTGAAAGTGTATCTTGATTTAGTGTAACTGTCTTACGTGTTTTATATGCTTTAGGCCTGTTAATCTGGTTGTTAAACTATATTATGATAATTAACTTTATAAGGACGTATAAGATAAATAAATACATCTGATGCTGGCAAAAAAGAGGGGTTGGGGGAAGGGGATAAAAAGAATTGCGATGCGTCATGCACATGTACCAATTCCCCACAGTGAACACAATCATTATGAACTGCTAATATGTACTAATAAAAATAAAAACTAGTTGGGCCGGGGATTTAGCTCAGTGGTTTCACCGCCTGCTGCGCAAGCGCAAGGACCCAAGTTCGATCCCCGGTGCAAAAAAAATAAAATAAAATAAAAACTAGTACACTGAATGCAATGCTCCTTGGTTCTAGTCACTCATTCCTCCATACATGTGCATACTCTCTTCCCAACTAAGCTGTATGCAACCTGGGGAGGAGAGAATTCTTTTACACTAAACAGCAACTAACAAAGAACTAGGTACACAGTATGTGCTCAATATGTATTATCCAACTGAAAGATATACTAAGAAAATATAAGTCAGCTATTCCTTACCATTTAGAATTCCTGTCTGAAGTCTGAAAGTGACTTACCCTTGACCACTGCGAAAAATAACATTATAAAGCTAGACAGCAACTTCTTTACAGGCTTTTCTTTTCCTTTATGAGATGGAGTCTTGCTATATTGCCCAGGCTGGCCTCAAAGTCACAATCCTCCTCCATCAGCCTCCTACACAGCTGAGATTACAGGAGCACACCAGGGCACCCAGCTTTTATAGGCTTTTAAATTTATTTCTTCTAATGATTAGATTAATAACTGTTCCATGTACCAAATTTAAAGAGCTCCTAAATAATAAGAACTGGAAAAATGCACACAACCCTCTCATTCAGAAGCAATTACTTCCTTCAAGTCCTTCTAAGAACTTTTTTCTTTATTCCTAAATCCACTGAATAAACCAATACTATGCTGCAACTGCTCTCATCAAGTTCACCAATAATTCTTCTTGCTAATTCAGTGAACATGTTCACTCCCTATCTTTCTTTACAAACTTGGAAACTAATTGTCCTCGGCTTTGTTAACACTGCACTCTTCTATACCTTTGGCCAAACTTTCTAAGCAGCGTTTAGAAGCCAGCTCACTTTCTCCACATACCTTTGAGTCCAGTCTCTGCCATATTTCTCTTGGACCACTTCAACTATTCCCAGAGCTTGAACTACCATCTACCCACTAATGACTTCTGGATACAGATTTCAAACTTCAACCTGTTTTATGAACTTGATCTTTATATTCCATTTCCTACTGAACATTTTTTATCTGGATGTCTCATAGGCACCTTAAATCCTTGTTCATACATAAAGTGAAATTTATTCCCCAAGGCTTCTTTCCCAAGGATTCCCTTTCTCAGCAAATGATGCTACTGACCATGTATTTGTAAGCAAAGAAATCTGGGCTTCATCCTCTGCTCCCTCCTCACTTTCATATCTAAGTAATCTTCCTGTCAATTCCATCTCCAAATCCTCTTCAAAATCTGTCTGCTACTCCCAACCCAGTGTGATTTATACCCACCCACCATTCCCCAGTGTATTCAGCACCAATCTAATCCACTTCTAAAAGAGATCCTTTGCAACTCCATAGCCAGTTGGTCTACTACAGTCCGGCCCTCTTCCAATTCATTTTTTCATATCACTAACATGGTGAGACTTTTCAAGAAACACATTTCATTCTTTAAAAGCTTTAAATGATTTGCCATTTCTCTGAAAGTCCAAACTCCTTCAAGGAGTTCTTGGCTTCCTTGTTCCAAACACTCTAGCCAGACTCTTCATTTCTCAAAGGCTCCATCCAGTCCATCACCCTGCATCACCGTACCTTTAGAATACATTATAATATCAAGTAGGGCATGGCCACCACCATTCCATTTTTGTCATGCCTACAGTTAAGAATATATACATATAGTATATGTACAGTTGAGAATGGCTAAGACAATTTTGGAAAAAATGCATAGCATATTACAAACACATATGTACACATTTTCTCAACTGTCTGTTCTTCCAGGTAAATTTTTTAATTATTTGCTAAATTTTATCTAGCACTGATTGTCAAGAAAAAAAAAGACGCAAGACTGACTACAGCAAACCTAACTTTGGAAAAACACAGATTTTTATAGCACTCAGTCTTCCCATCCAGAATACACTGAGTCTCTTAATTTATCCTACCCTTGGCCAGTTCCCTTGGCAAGTTTTGTACCTCTTTATACAGATTTCTAGTTATGACTGTTTTAACTTCTTTTGGGGGGAAGAGGTGTGGTGGTAATTTTTTCATTTTATTACTAAATAATATGATGATTATCTGGTCACCTTCCTAAAGTTTCATTAATCCAAAAATTTCTGAGTTATTAATCTTAAATGTTCTAAGTACAGAACAGAATATTTTCCACAAATAATAACTTTGCCTCCCCTTTTCCAATAACCATTCCTGATTTCATTTTCTTATCTAACTGCCACAGCTAGGACTCCCAATTAAGTTTAAAAACAAAGAAAGATGTTGCATTGCCAATTCCACTGTTAAACACGATACTGACTAGAGGTTTACAATAAACATTTTCTTTCATGTTAAGAATTTGTCATTCCATTCTTAGTTTTAAAAAGGTTTGTTTATATATGTGTGTGGTAGTCAATAAAAAATAGGTATACAACACTATTATATGTGATCTGTAGTGTCTGTCATATATGTTTTATTTAACCTCATGATATCAATACATTGCTAGATCATGAATTGTTAGTGAGGCTAAAAACAGTGACTCTGGAGCCAGAGGCCTGGACCTCACTGATAAGATAGAAACATTATTAGACGTGCCAGGCTTTTGTAAAGATCAATAGGAAGCAAGAAAACAACGTGCAAAAGAGTGTAACAAGTTTTACATTAGAATTTTCTATTATTATATTGGTTTTTGTTTTTATTTTTTCAAGGGCTATCAGGGATTGTGCTTGCCAAGCAGGCGTGGTGCCACTGAGCTACATCCCCAGCTTCACTCTATTGTTTTTAAAATAATGAAGCATTCCTGGGTTAAATTCTACTTAAACATTGTGTATTAATCTTTTTTTTAAATTTTTTTTTCTTTTTTTGGAACCGGGGATCAAACTCGGGAACTTGTGCCTGCAAGGCAGGCGCCGGAACCACGGAGCTAAATCCCCAGCCCTTTAATTTTAATTTTTATTTTTATCAGTACATGTTTGTAGTACATAATGATTACATTCATTGTGGGGAGTTGGCACATGTACATAACAAATCTTACATCCCTTTTTATATCCCATCTCCTCTTCTTGATCTTTTAACATATGATAACCCAGGTATGGTAGACCATACTTGTAATCTCAGCTGTTCAGGAAGCTGAGGCAGGAGGATCTCAAGTTTGAGGCCAGCCTGGGCAACTTAGCGAAACCCTGTCTCAAATTAAAATTAAAAGGCGAGGAGGGCTGGGGAGGTAGATCAGAGGTAAGGGGCTTACCTACAGGTACAAGTCCCTGGGTTCAAAAACGAAGGGGACAGAAAATGAGGAGAGAAAGGGAAGTAAAAAGAATTAAGATGTACAGTGTACATGTACCAATTTTCCATGATGAATGTAATCATTATATACAGCAAACATGTACTAATAAAATTTTTTAAAAAGGTAAAATATGTTTCAAAACTTAAGATAACATCAATATAATTGTATCTTTTTCTTTAGCTCTTACAAGAATATTACTCATTTTATTCTAAAAACTTTCTAAAATTAAAATTACTTTTGTTTTACAACAGCATGAACAAAATACCTCTGATTAAACTTATTTTTAAGTTTTGGTTCTTGGCATGGGTTAGCATAATAAAATAATGTGGCAGTGTTCTTTGCTTTCCCTTGTGCTGGAGCAGAATACACCACAAACAGAATCCATTTCTTAGAATTTTTCAAAAACTCAAACAAAATTTTCACTGTTTTGAATGGTTATTCTTTGAAAGTATTTTCAATTCCTTTTCTACTAACTATTCTGTTAAAATCTTCCAGTTCTACCATGTCTTTGGTGAGTTATTTAATTTCACCTAGATTTTTAAGTTGGTAGCATATAACAGCATTATATTCTTGTTTGTTTTGTTCTCCTAGAACTCTATCATTGTGTGCCTTTTTGTTTCTAATTTATGTGTTCTCTCCTCATTTTTCTGACCTAGATTTGTCAGGAGTTTGCCTATTACACTGATACAGTTCCAAGAACAACCTGAAAACATTTTACTGAGTTTCTGTTTTCTACTCTAGTGGATTTTTTTTAATCTGGTATAGTTGACTTCTCCTTTCTTTTTTTTTCCCCCTTTTCCATCTTCCAAGTTTTAAAAAAGCATATTTTCTTGAATTTATCGTTTGGTTCATCTGTCCTTAAATTTCTGGGTTTTGTTTTGTTTTTTTGAGGGGGGTTGGTACCAGGAATCAAACTCAGGGCCTTGCTCTTGCCAGGCAATGCTGCACCACAGAGCTATACCTCAGGCCCAAGTCCTCAAATTTCTAAATGCAATAATGTGGTACATAAAAGGTGATACAGTGTTTCACAAAATAATCCTCATTTCACAAAAAGAGATACAGTCAGACATGAGGCCTCCCGATGGACCAGGAGTACACACACTCCCTATCAAATATTCTTGTCACTGGACAGAAATTCAGAGTTCAGAAGAACATGTTAAAGAATGTCAAAAGGAAACACTTAGCAAAATCCAGGATGTGGGAAATCCCTCACAACAAATAAACAGGTAGTAATCTTGTAAGAAAAACAGGAAGACGAATTCATAGATTAAAACAGACTTAAAGGCTGGGGAGCTCAGTGCTAGACTGCCTGCCTAGCATGTGAGGCCCTAAGTCCAAACTCCAGTATCACCGAGAGGAAAGGCAGACAGAGAATGAATATGAGACAATCAAGGAAACTAAGACTAACTCAGTATTTGATAATATTAAGAAACAGTAATTATTAGGTGCTTGGTATAATAATGGCATCATGGTCATACCTTTGTAAATACTCATCTTTCAGAGATACATGCAGAAATACTCAAAATGGAATTACTTCTGGGATATGTTTAAATATAATTCTTAGGCAGGGGATTGGGAACATGACAGTTCATCAAATTATGCTTTCTACTTCTTTAAGTACTGAAACTTTATAAATAAAAGGATGTTTTTAAGTCTATGGTTATTATACAACTTACAATGAGTAAAATCCATATATTTAGTGGTTGATTTAACTGAAATTGGAGTAACTATAATGAAAAGATGGGAAGAAATAATTTGAGACTAAATTCTATCAGAGTAGAATAAGTATAGTCTAAATTTAATAAATCAAAACTAGTAATACAGAGCCAAGCATGGTGGTGCACACCTGTACTCCCAGCATTCAGAAGGCTGAGGCAGGAGGATCACCTTGAACTACACAATGAGACCATGTCTCAGAAAACCAAAAAAAAAAGGCAATATAGGCATATTACTTTGACTTATAAATTTATGTTTCAGAAGAAAGGTGAAAGAAAAAGTGGCTGCCTTTCGGGAGCAGACCTAGTTGTTAAGGAAATAGTGGGGCATAACATGGTAGCTTTCTTTCCTCACAAGCTTTTCGTACTGCATCTTTTTATGTACTTTTATTGTTTTCATTAAAGATTTTCAAGACTAAAAAATAAATGTACTGCTAGGAGTGGTGGCACACGCCTATAATCCCAGCACTCTGGAGGCTGAGGCAGGAGGATCCCCATGAGTTCAAGGCCAGCCTGAACTACAAAGCGAGACCCTGTCTCAAAAAACCAAAAAATAAAAATAAAATAAAATAAATGTACATACTCTGCTATAAATAAATAAAATGGTTCTATTTAGTCTATTTAACACATATACTGTACCTTGAGTTTCTACTTCAACTAACAGTAATGTTGCTACTCTTATTTCTTCTTATTTGCTTTTTCTTCCAAACCTATTTGTTGTACCTGGGCATGGTGGCACTCTGGGAAGCTGAGGCAGTTGTGTGCAGCTTACTCACATCCTAGGTAATTTAATGACTTCGTACGACCATACCTCAAAATAAATAATTTTTTAAAGTACTGGGGATATAGCTCAGTGTGAAGACTGTGGACAAACCCTGATGCTAAAAAAAATAAGTGCGTGTGCCTATACTGTATTTTTTATTTTTCGTCTTTTTAAAGTGGATCTCTTGAGACATAACTATTGTCTTTTAACCAAAAAAGAAAGTAATTTTTATAGTTCTAATTCAGTTATTATTTAAAAATCCTGGTCGCTTACTCTCAACTGGGAAAAGAGCTGATATCCATAGATAAGAAAATAGTGTTCCTAATTACCTCTCACTGTACATTTTCTTACAACTTCTTTCTCTCAGATTTGAGACTAATTCAAACAGCTCTGATGTGAAGGCAAATTGATAACATCCCTACCATAGTTAACAGCATGCACTTCATCTCCTGGCAGTCATGCGGATATAAATGGCAATCCCTCCCTGTCAATCTGAGTCTGATGTACCCGCAATTCCGAGCTGAAGTAGAGAATATGACAGACTACATTGCCCTCATGCCCTAATCCTGTTTCTTCTCACACATGTACAAACCTAGGATTCAATCTACCCATTCCTCTCTCAACTGCCATATCCCATGCTGGAAGCTGTACGCCAAGCAAATGTAAAAGGAAAACCTAGGTTGGGCGTAGTGGCACATGCCTGTGATCCCAGCACTCAGGAGATGGAGGCAGGAGGATCCCCATGGGTTCAGGGTCAGCCTGAGCTACACAGTGAGTTCAAGGCCAACCTGAACTACATAGCAAGACCCTGTCTCAAAAAAACAAACAAACAAACAAAAAAATAGAAAAACCTGATGGGACCAAAGAAACAGCTATGCAAGTCTGGCTGGCTCAGATCACACTTTTGTGATTTAGGGGTAGTATTTATTTTTCCCACTTTCTCAGGGGCTTTTCATGCTGCTCTTGTTCAGAAGCAAACACACACTTAGCCTAAGAATACAATCTCATTCCACCCCGATTGATGATAAAGTTAATAAAAATTGCCTACAAACTAGTGGATGTATCTTGCTTCACACTGATCATGTACTGGTGTCAGAGTTTTTATGCTTCCGGTATTTCAGACAAAGTTGGGGGCCAGGGATGTAGCTCAGCGGCACTGCACCTGCCTGGCAAGCATAAAGGTCCTGGGTTCGATCCCCGGTACCAAAAAACACCCATCAAAGTTAGGAGGGGGCATTTAGGTGGAATAATCATAGCCTCCCTTCACTCCATCAAGGTATGAAGCTTGCCTCTTTCTCAGATCTGTACAGGAAAAGCCTAAACGTTCTTACATAGTAGTATTATATATAAGGAACTACTTGGCCATTGCTATAAGCAGTACACTGAAGCAACTGAGAAAGCAGATTCTAAAAGTAGACTATCTGAGTTTAAATCCCAGGCCAGCACAAACTTGCCAAATGACTTTGGGAAAAGTTCAATGTCTCAGTTTCCTCATCTATAAAAGAAGGATTCTGTAAGCTGACGTGGTAGCACACACTTGCAATCCCAGCACTTGGGAAGCTGAGGCAGGAGGATCACAAGATCAAGACCAGCCTGGACAACACAGGGAGTTCAAGGCAGCCTGAACTGCATAGCAAGAGAAGGTAATTTGTAAACTGGAATAGTAATGGAATCTATTTCATAGGATTTGGGGAGTGTTAAATGAGTTGATGTAGTATAGTGCTTAGAACAGAGCCTCTTCTATAGTAACAATTGCTAATAGCTATTGAGTACTTTATATGTGCCCAGTACCATGAGAAAGGCTTTATATATATCATCACACACTACATCATGTAGGGAAAAGAAAGTTTTTCCTATGTTCAAAGTGTAAATGAAGCTGACATGCAGACACGATCCAAATAGTTTCTGCAAGTAACACTTACTTTTGTTTTAAAGCCATTCTTAGAGCATCTTTCTGTCCCACAGTGTACTGAGAAATAAAGATGTCATCTGCTGCAAAATTAAGATACAAAAATAAATTTTAGATTCCTGAAAATTTCTTAAATTTTAGTAAGCTACCCCAAAAAAATCCAAATTGTTTTTTACTAAAAGAACATTCAGGGATTTAGTAATAGGATTTCTCAATTTTAAAAAAAGAAAAAAATGCTGGGCATAGTGATGCATGTTTGCAATCCCAGTACTCATGAGGCTGAGGCAGGAGGATCGCTGCACATTCAAGGCCAGCCTGTGCTACATAGTGAGTTCAAGGCCAATCTGAACTGCATAGCAAGATGCTATCTCAAAAAAAGAAAAGTAAATAAAATAAATTAAAAAGGAAAGGAATGAATTAAATGATTAAGTAGTAATAGTCAATAATAATCATAATCTATAGGCTGGGGATTTAGCTCAGTGGTACCATGCCTGCCTCACAAGTGCAAGGTCCTGAGCTAAATCCCCAGTACTGGTAAAAGAAAAAAACTATAGATTATTGAACTGATATAAAAATTAATTCTGCCCATACAAAAAAATACTAATACATGCTACAATATGTATGAATCTTGAAGACATTATGTTAAGTAAGCCAGACATAAAAGGTCAAATATTTATATTGTGTGACTTCACTTATAGATGGTTAAACTCACAGAGAGAAAAATAAGGAGAAATGGTCACAGAATTCAATGGGGGAGATAAAGTTTGGAAGATAAACAGTGATGACAGTTGCACAACACTTTGTACTTAGAGTCATAGACTGTATATTTTAAAAGGTTTGGGCCGGGGATTTAGCTCAGTGGTTTCGCCGCCTGCTGCGCAAGTGCAAGGACCCGAGTTCGATCTCTGGTACCAAAAAAAAAAGAGTTTAAAATGGAAAATTTTATGAATATTTTCCTGCAATTTCAATAAATCATTTCTACTCTTTTACCTTCTTTTCTGCTGCTATCTTCTGCTTTATCCAAAGGTAACTCCTGCATTGTAACATCTTTAGAAAAATCCTGTAAGATGTGAAAAGAGAAAGTGAGAGATTAAATAAGCTTTATAATTTATTACTTAGCAAATACCACTTACTAGAAGCAAAATGCTGTGCAGTACGGAGCCCAGAGCCATGAAGATAGGCACCAAGATCCAAAAGCCAGTAAATTCCAAGGATTAGGAGCTTATATGGTGATGGTGGCCAACAAGAAAAGTCAGGACCAAATGACAGAGGACCTGCTCCTATTTCTAGAGAACAACACAATCTGATGTTGTATGGCTTCAGGGTGCAATGGATAAACTTGGCCCTGTTACAACTGCACCCTCTAGTCTAAAGTCTTCTGATCCCAACATCCTTGATGATAATGTGCCTTTACACAGGGCAGTTTCAGTCGGAGAGATAAGAGAAGGCATGAGGGGACAGTGCCTCCCCTTGCTATTTCTAGCACTAGACCTGAAAAGAGAGACTCTAGTTTCTACAGGTTCACTGGAGCAGAAAAGCAGTAATGTTAGTAGACCGACTCAGGATGGTAGAGCTGCAACCCGACTAATGGCAGCAGTGAAGCCTCTGAGGGAGTCAGACTCTGAGGACTGCTAATACTAAGCCAGAACCAGATGATCTCACAGATGAAGACCTCAATTTTGTGCAGGAGAAATCCCTTGTCTCAAAAAAAAAACCCCACAGTGACGCATACAGTTCTTCATGCCCTTCTACTGAAATTTATCAACCACCTTTAAGTCAAAATGCAGATAGTGGTGCTCATTTAAACAAGATACGATTTTAGCAGCAAAATAGTATTTACGCTGCTACACAACTGGATACACTACACAGTTGGATGTATGAAACAGGAAATTTATGTGAACCAGAGGTGCTTAACAGCTTAGAAGAGACTTACACTCCCTCCTGAGAAACAACTCAGAAAAGAAAGAGTATTGCAGAAGAAAATGTTGAAAAAGGTTGCCTTGGTAAGTTCAGTTGTTAAAATAAAAAAATTCAATCACGATGGAGAAGAGAAGGAAAATGAAGATTATGGCTCCCAGATAGGAAGTGTGTCCAGCAGTGCATCAGTCCCAGCAAAACCTGCAGGGAGACCTTGTCTTCCACCTTCTCAACAAGCTAACAAGAATCTGATTATAAAGGCTACATCTGAAGCTCACGAATCTGTAACGAAAACAATCAACTATTCTGAACTCAAACATTTCAAGAATTTCTAGCAGAAGCGGTCTAGGGCCAAAGCAGGACCCCCAGAGTTGGTGCCCGTATTAAAGAAGAAGAAACAAAAGGAAGTAACACAGAAAAAAATCAAGGGACTCAACAGAGGCAGCTGTTATCCCGATTACAGACTGACCCAGCAATGGCAGAAACGCTGCAGATCAGTCACACAAAGATGAGTGAACTGCCTGTGGCACAGAAACTAGAAAGCTTTTGGAGCTCAGCACGTACCAGCCTGCTTGTAAAAATGGAGATGAGTGTGCATACCACTATCCCATTTCACATTTGTTCATCCAAATGGTAAATATGATGCAACATGTACTAGATTGTCCATTCACTCTATCAATAAAAGAATTCCAATACTGCCTCCAAAACCAGCAGTTACAACACCAGCATCACCTTCTATCAGTCAGCTCTGCTGTTACTTCCCAGCTTGTAAGAAAGTGGAACGTTCTGTCTCCCAAACACTGTAAACACTCAATGTACAAGACCAGACTGCACAGTTTATCACCCCATAATACTGTACCACCAAGACATGCCTTGTCACGGACTTGACCTCAGTCCAGTTTGCAAGTTTATTATTAAGTGGTTTTAACATTGGGTGTTTTCTTGTTTTGTTTTTAGTATGTGTTATGGCTTGTGTCTAGATGTTGCCCTTAAGCTTTCTGTGGTCATTGGTGGGGCTTTTCAGAGGTGGCTGGACCTAGAGTGTGTGATTACTAAATTAGTCTGTTGATTGGTTTGGCATAGTTTGAGTGTGGATAATGGGAAGGCCCACTCTGGGTGTGAGTGCTACCTGCCCCAAGGACATGTAGCCTGGATAGAATATAAGGGACAGAAAGAGGGCTGCTACCATTCCTTGCTGCTACTGTTTCTGCTACTGCTTTGCTACCTCCTGCCTCCTATGGACTGTTTCTCCTCTGCTATGCCCCTGTGCCATGCCACCCCGTCTTGAAACCAGCCGACTGTGGACTGAAACCTCTACAAACTGTGACCCAAATAAACCATTCTTCCTTTAACTTTGGCTGTTGGGTATTTTATCTCAGCAACAAGAAAAGTAACTAAGTTAATATGAAAAGACAATTTAAAGGTATAACTGAATTTTATTCAAACCTCTGAGGTGTGTTTATACCCTGCTGTGTATCAGCATTTAGAGTGGTGTCACTGGGAATGATGGCGCTGCAGCTCAGGGCTGCACCACTGTGGTGAGGCAGAATCATTCACAAAGTTGGTGCTGCTTTCACTTTCCCCAAAGATGATAGTTTTTAATTTACGATGAAAGCAGAAGTGGCCAAAAGCATTGAGGCAGCTTAAAAAGGTCATTCAAATTCTGCTTTTTATTTTTAAATGAATGTAGTTTGAAAATAATAATAATACGGGCATCTCAGTTTGGGTCCCACTTTGGTAAAATTGACCTTAGGTCCTGTGCCTTCTGTGAAATGAGTGAGGTGGCCATGGTGGGTGAGAATAATAAGTGGATAAAACAGGAACAAGTCCTTAAAATGCTTGCATTGACTATTAATATAAACTTCTCAAATCTAGGGGAGAGCTATATTATCACAAGATGATACAAAAATTTTACCAGGTGTGGTAGCACACACCTATAATCCCAGCACTTGGGAGGTTGAAGTAGGAGGATCACTGTGAGTTCAAGGCCAGCCTGGGCTACATAGCAAGTTCAAGGACAGCCTGAACTACATAGCAAGACCCTGTCTCAAAAAACCAAAAGGAGAAAAAGAAAAGGAAAAGGAAAAAAATTTTTACAGATTATATATATGAGATACCAAAAAGCCCACTTTAAACTCACAAGATTATAAATATACATATATATTCTGACATTCTGAAAAATAACTTTCTCAGAAATAACTCCACAGAAAATATACTTAGTTACTCCTGAAGATAATTTTTGGAATGTAAAAGCTAGATTTCAGTAGTATATTTTAAATGCCAGGACTATATAATTACAGATCAGATGAGTAAACTGCAAAAGAGAATGAAACTTTTGGCCTACTATATTAATTATGGCATTTTCTGTGTGGTTTTTCAAAACTGTTAAGGCAAGAACCTCAAATGCTCTAGAATTAAATAACAGCTGATTTTTTTTAATAGCATTTTCCAGCTGTGGGACTACTGTGGTCTGGGAGGGCAGGACTGTATGTGTTACATACTTCACTCTCAGCACTACTCCATGCATAGGTACCGTGAAGCTACTCCAAGGTGTGTTAAGTGAGTAATGCGCTGTCAGACAAGTGAATAAACAAGTAAATGAACAAGCAAGCCAATGCAGCACTGAGATTCAAACTCAAATCCTGATTTCCCACTTGCAGCAAAGCAAATTACTTTACACATCAGTTACTTCAGTCCCATGTGGAAACCCAACTTTCACTGCATCAAACGGAGTGGATAAGGGTGGTCAGTGAATACAATACAATACCTCGCAAATCAATCGCAGCACTCTAATCACTAAGCTCTGGTATGGTCTGAGAAAGCCCCTAGAGAAGTGACATCTACTGGCAAACAGCTTTCTGCTAAAGTGTGAAATCATCTCTAAGCTACCTAGTGCTAAGACACTGTGACCTGTAAAGCAGATCCATTCAATTGTGTACTCTGCCTTTTCTTTTTTTCTGCTGAATTAGAAAAGGAAAAGGAAAAACCCTAAAAGGAAACTGTTGAAGGTTATCTGCTGATGACAGATGTTAACTTTCTAGAAAACAATCAATGAGACTAATAATACAGTAGATATGTTTAATGTCTCAAACCTTATTCAAGTCACAATCACAGTATATAAAACATTTTGTATTTGATATCTAGGTAAAAACAAGACACACTGCTAATCAAATATAATTTAAGAATACCCTGCTTGATAATAGTCATAAGTTTAATATATTTAACACAATAAGAATTCTTTGCTTACACTTTCAGATGCAGTGGGATTTTCTAACAGAGGCTGGTAATTTCTAGCAGAAGGTAAGTCTGATGAACCTAGGAAAGCAAAGAATTCAATATGAGTTTTTTTTAAATCAAACATTACCTTTAGAAACTATATGAGCATAATTCAAGAACTACACATCTGCATTAATTTGAAACCCATTGGAAGACACTTTAGATGGGAGGAAATTAAGAAAATGTAGTTAAATATATCCCAATGGAGGTTTTTGCAGTTGCTCTTTTGAAAAAATAAGGGTCAGTATGGCCAGTCAAGGAAGAGAAGTACAAAATGTTCTAAAATATTTACAAGCCATAGGTGGTAGCAATGCCTGTAATCAGGAAGATCGCCTGAGTTCGAGACCAGCCTGCACTACCTAGTGAGTTCAAGGCCAGCCTGACTACAGAGTGAGATCCTGTCTCAAAAAATCAAAACAAAATACATAGTCAACTCACTATTGGATATGGACAACCTACAGAGTTTATAAGAAAAACAATATGTATATAATACAAACACCTAATTTAACAGCAGGCGTATTATAGTATCACTGCTGTACCTCAAAAAAAACAGCATTATAAAAGCATTTTGCTGTTTTGCACTCATTAATTTGATCCTTACAATAATAACCAGTCCAACTTACAGTAAAGTAGGTAATAGATATGTTATCTTCATTTTCATTGTGCTCCATCGGAAATAAGTGAATTGGAATACAAAAACCACCAAATGACTTAAGTTGTGCTCTTCTCTATCCAAACTGGATAGCACTATCCAAAAAGGAAGAGTACTTGGTGAAAAGCATGACCAGGGAAAATTAACCATATTATACAAGTTAGGTGTGCCCACTATAGATGTGAACAAGCACAATGTGCAAAAATCACAGTGAGCCCAAAAGAAAGGTTAAAGTTTCATTCGTTCAATCCATTCAAACAGGACCAATTTCAAACATCTGTATAAGCTGGACTCATATCTTATATTTATTTGGGAATTTAAGAATTCTCTAATTTGAAATGAAAATTAGGACCAAAGACTTACAAAAGTAAAAACTGGCTGGAAAGCTGCAGTGTATGGAATCACATACCAGGTAACGTTCCATTGACAGGCGTCCCCATTCGAACTGGAAGACGTTTATTTGCAGGCAACGCTGGAGGAATACACGGCAACTCACTGTTTAGGAAAGCCAAATTATTTCCCTGATTTGGAGAAACGACCTCTTGAAGTCTCCTCGCTGGCATTTTAAGCCTTTTTTTCTTTTCCGGACTAACCTCAGAGCCTTTCATGTTCTGAGTAACAAACAGCTCCACAGTTCTGAAAAGAAGAACTTTCTTCTGGGTCCCTAAGACTTCAGAACAAAATTTTCATCTCTTCGAGGACCAAGAGAGTAGAAAAAGCAGGAAGGGGGAGAAACATGGTAAAGAATAAATGAATTCCAAATGATTATGAAACACGCAGTCATTAACATAAAAAAAAAGTCTAACCGGAATATCTGCAAAGCTGGAAATTTAAATTTTGGTATTTAACCCAAGACTAAAGACGTTTAGCCATTAATACCACTGAGTCTATTAACGCACTTAAATCTGAAAGGATGGCAAGAAAACGGCCCCTGGAACAACAGTGCGCTCCCCAACTGAGGGCTGGCAGCACAAAACCAACAGGTACAGAGGCGGGGTCAAATTTTGTTGAGAAGACGTTAGTCAAACAGGTAAAATCGAAATGCTGTTTTTACAACACCACCCAAATCCAAATAGCTTTCTCCATCCAGAGTCTTACATACGCCTCAAGATTCGACTGTCGGACACCCACATTCACCCTCCAGAGCCCAGAAACCGCGCCGCCACCGGTCTCCTCTGACTACAGCTTCAGCGGCCCGCGGGTCAACACCCACTTCCCTTAAGCCCGCCCCTAAGGCATAATACGCCTGCGTGCCGAGAAAGGCACCCGAACCATCCAACCAGAAAGTAAGTCCTCTGTGGTGCTCTCCCATCCCTCTCCGGATGGAAACAAAACTCTCGAAGTAAAAGGCTTAAAACAGATGTGAGGTTTTTACTTTAAAGGCAGCGCATCGCCCTACAAGACTGAAACGTTGAATAAAATTCGAAAGAGTCATCGAGAACTGCAGAGCTCCTAATCTGACTGGTACACTACTTGCGTTTGTCAGGGACAAATTACACTGTAGCTCCCAAAGACCGTTAGGGACGTGGGATTAAGTAAAAGTAGGCTTCCAAACAATTTCAACAGATTCGCCTCATTTTCGGAGAGGAAGGCAGGAATAGAGAGCATTGTCTAAGCAGAAAATGACAGAACTTCATTCTTATAGGATTTTAGGATTCACTGATGGTACAGTACTGGCCTTTCCTCCTAGATCTGTCTGTTTTATAACGAATCGGTGTCACAAGGTTTAAGTACTGCTTGACATCACCGCTCCCACGTGTTCTCTGCCATTCTCCGGCCAAGGCGCCCGCTTTAACCCCGACAGGCTGACAGTCGTCGCAGTCCCCCCAGCCTCGTACGGACGAAAGCCAGTGACTGAGTATGATCTCCCTTCTCTGTCCTTGCACCCCGGTTCCTAGGCGGGGGGCGGCGGGACCCAGAGCCGCGCGTCCTGGGTGTGGGGGCTGCGGGCTTGGAGACCCGGCCCTGCGCGAGTTGGAGATCGAGGCCTGGCCGCCTCCCACTCGGGCTGGGGGAGTCGGGGTCGGGGTCGGGGTCGAGTCTGGGGCCAGTGAAAGACCTGATGGTGAGGGGTGCACGGTGACCTTGAGCTGACAGGTGCGGCGCGAGACCCTAGGTAACAGAAAAACCCTTTCTGCACTCAGCCTTATCAGCACCGGAGCGGGCACCCGTCCCTGATCGGCTCGTTTTCCGAGACACAGCCTTCCCTTTATGACTTGTAGAGGCTTGGAAATAGATTAATCTATTAAAATGTTTTCTTTCTTTTACATCTCAGATGTCTACTTTCATAGAAGCCTAAAGTTAAATGGGAACTTGAGGGCCCAGCTTTGGAGAACCTTGTAATTATTCGTGTGTGTGTGTGTGTGTGTGTGTGTGTGTGTGTGTGTGTGTGTGTGTGTGTTTGTGTCTTGGCGAATTTCTGTAATTAATAATCATTACTTTTCATGTCACTAACATTTTCACATTTGTTATTGGCCTGTTGGGTGTAATATCTTTATAGTTTCTTCTATAAGTACTTTTTCTATATGTATTAAATGAGAGATGAACAATGTCAGAACTGCAAGAAATCTTAGAGATGACTTAACTCCCTAAATTTTTAGATGTGAAAGGAAAAAAGATGACCTTTCCCATTCAGTCTCTAAGGTCTGAGTATAAACACTCTGAAATGACTTGAATCAGTAACTAGTTTCAGCCTCACAATCCCTTTAATATCAGAGTTGGGAGTACAAATTCAGGTATTCGTGTCCCCATCCCATGCTCACAGGCTCCTTTTTTTATGCCTTGTAGCCAGCCTTTCAACATGAAAGCAAAATGAACTGTCAGAAATGTGTTTTGCTCTGGTTAACAATTACATGAGTTACAGTTGTCACTGAATCAGAAAACCTTAACTTCCTAAATCTTCTGTAAATAATCTATACTGAAGGTTCGTGTGTTAAAGTCCTTATACTGTTGTATTAAGCAAGTTAGTTAAGAATGATTTAGACATTTACTTCTAAAATAAAAGACATTAGCTGTGAAACAAAAAAAAATGACTCAAGGGTTTTTTTCATTTGCGTTTTTCCCCCACTCTTTCTACATACACATATAGATAACACTTCTTTTTGCAACTTACAAGTAAGTTGCACAATATGAACTTTAACTCTTATTTTTTTTCAGCATTTGTCCCCTTAAGGACATTCTGTTACACAACCTCAATAAGATTGTCATACTAAAGATAACATAGTTAAACTTACCCCATTACCCCACTGGTCTCTTTTTAATCTCAAATCTTTATATTTTGATTTAGGATCCAGTCAGGTTCACATTGTGTTTTCTTGTCATTACTTCATTACTCTTTAGTCTCTTTTTTTTTTTTTTTTTGGTTCGCGGGATCAAACTTGGGTCCTTGTGCTTGTGAGGCAGGGGGCGGAACCACTGAGCTAAATCCCTGGCCCATTCTTTAGTCTCTTACTAATCTAGCTCAACCCTCTTTTTTTTTAAATGAGATTTTTTTTTTTTTTTTAAAGACCATCCGGGGCTGGGGATTTAGCTTAGTGGTTCTGCCTCCTGCCTCACAAGCACAAGGTCCCAAGTTCGATCCCCAGTACCAAAATAAACCCAGCCAATTGTCTTTAAATTATCCAATGCTGTGGATTTTCCTAGTTATTCCATCATGATCAGAGTCCGTCCCACCATTAAATATCTAATAGTGGGACCTGTCGCGTGATGCTCAGTTACGGCAGTGACTGTCCCATCTTTCCCCTGTAAAGGAATAGTTCTCTCTCTGTGCTAAGTGACCTGTTGAGAGAATGCCTGAGGCCATGAAAATATACCGTCCCCCAACAACACATCACCTACGGGCTTTATCATCAATTCATACATGAGCTTTGCCCAAATCAGGAGATCATCAATTATCAATACCGATCTCACAAGGACAAGGAGCAACTAGAGGGAAAGCTGCCAAGGACGTCAGAAGAATCATTTACTGTACACTGAACTTGAGCCAAATCAGGATTTGACTTCAGAGTTGGTACACATTGGCATATGATGTTTTGAAAGAGTCAGGGGTTGGGCTGGGGATTTAGCGAAGTGGCAGTGCGCCTGCCTTGTTGATGCAAGGTCCTGAGTTTGATCTGTGGTACCAAAAAAGTCAGGGGCATCTCCTCATCACATTCTTGTTGGTTAATTTTTTTCAACATTCAGAAATTTCTGGAAATTGTCTATGAGTGATAAAATTCACCTAAAATAGTTTTCAGAGGACTTTGTTCGCTCTGTTGTTTTTCTTAAGTAAATGAATTTCCTGCCTGCGAAGGAAATTAAAATTTAGGGAAGGAGCTAGAAGCATTCCAGAATGTGTGGGCGAGAAAAGTAGCAAAAATAATTAAGCATTTTGGGATTGCTGGAATAAAGATCAAAAGAGCTTATAACAATTTTTTGGCTATACAGTGAATTTTTTTACATAGATGATATTCAAAATAATATATCCACCTACAAAATACTTCCAGTGAGCTATGGGTGTGATGGGAAAAATACTGGATTTTAAAGTCTGACACCTTCGTTATGCCCCAGCTGTTCAATTACTGTCAGTTCAAAGTTTCTGAACTATTCTGAATTATTAGAGGAATCATAAGTAACATATAGAATTACATAAGTATTTTTTCAAAAATAACACACCTAAGACCTGTAACCCCAGAAGAGAGGAAAATAATTTTCATTGTTGGCAAGGATGATGGGGCTAGAGACAGAGCTTGGTGGTAGAGCACTTGCCTGGCATACACAGTCACTGGGTTCCATCCCCAGCACCTGGGGCTGGGGGGCAGACCTGACTGGTCATCAATTGGAAGATGCTTTTTTATGTTTTGGTACCAGGGATTGAACTTAGGACCTTGCATTTACAAGGCAGGCTGCGGAACCACTGAGCTAAATCCCCAACCCAGGAAGATGCTTTTTAAAAAAAATAATTTAGCCAACAGAAGTTTAAATTTCATCAGAGCTTGAAGGCATGCAGTCATATTCTAACACCCTCCTTTTTCAGGTAGAAATCAGGCCTCACTGGAACCCTGAGCAGAGGGTGGACAACTGCTTCTTAGGAACTCAGGAAACTCATGCGTCAGAAAAGGTTTGAGCTTGGCGGCCAATGCAAGCCCCCTTTAGTCTTCAGTTCTGTCATATACTGTACATTGTTTGGCACAAAGAAAACTTAATCCTGCTGTAATTCTTCCCAAGACCTAAGCCAGAGGTTCTAGAATCCTCTCATCCCTTCTCTGCAGATCTCAGGGATATAACCAGAAGGTGACCCTAGTTGGGTATTTGCCTGTACAATAACACATCTGCTATAATGTCTTGAAACTAAGGTCAAATGAAGGAACGGCCACATTGCTGCTGTTCTCACCCTCAGGTGTTTTGTGTGGCCACCAGACTTTGCCTTTTTTTTTTTTTGTACCAGGGATCAAATTCCGGACCTTCTGCTTATGAGGCAGGAGGTGGCACCACTGAGCTAAATCCCTGGCCTGCCTAACTTTTGATTAAATAACTGCAAGATACTGGGCATGGTGGTTTGCACCTGTAATCCCAGCACTGAGAGGGCTGAGGCAGGAGGATTGCCTTCAGTTTGAGGCCACCCTGAACTATGGCCAGACCCTGTCTCAAAAATAAATAACTGCAAAGCCTTTGTAAATAGGGAAGGGTGGAGGGCGTGAAGGGAGGGCTAGGAATGGGGAAAAAATAAGAACCAAGATGCATTATATAAAGGTACAGTTCCCAATGAGAAATGTAATTGTGTTGTATACCTACAATGTACCAATAAAAGAATTTAATACAAATAAATAAATAAATAAATAACTGCAAAATGAATGGTGAAAGATTTAGAAGACCTGAAAACTATCACATAAATCTGAAAATCACTCAATCATCTCCAGCATTTTCTAGCAACTGTCTATAATTATGTATACCATAATCTTGATGATTATAGAGAATAACTGGAGATTTGGGCAGATTAAAGATAAGGGCTAGAGCTGGGTGTAGTAGCACATGCCTGTGATCCCAGCATTGGGGAGGCTGAGGCAGGAGGATCGCCGTGAGTTCCAGGCCAGCCTGAACTGCACAGTAAGACCCTGTCTCAAAAAACCAAAAAAAAAAAAAGACAAGTGCTATTAGCTATTGAGGTCAAGTGTAGATCTAGGAAATATCTGAATAAATATTCAAATGATTCCAGAGAAAAAATAAATCATAAGGTTAACAGTGATTTAACTCATAAAACTATTTATCTTTTATTTTACAAGTTCTCAACAGAGGATTTTTAAAGGAGGGGAGTGTTTAAGGAATATAATAGCAAGAAAATAATTTTAAATAAAGAAATTCATACCAACACTACTGGGGCAGTCCTCGTGTCTTCCCAGTGACAACTGTCATTTGTCACCATGGGTTGTATAATAAAGGGAAGGAGAGGATTGAAACAGTGTAGTGCCCTAGTCGGAAATTTACAGAACATCTAAAGATTGCATACTTTCTGCCTCTCTAGCCTCTGACTCAAAAAGTCATGTGAATTTTTACCTGAAGAGATACAAGTTTAAGAATAGGAAGAAGGGAACCAGATTTGGACATTACAGTTAATCATTGTCTAAATTTCTAAGGCTTTAAGTAAGGAAATGAGATATGTTTTCTTTTATGATGTGAACTGTAGAAAGTCCAGTTTGTTGGTACCCCCAAGGTTACAGGGAGTAAACTGTACTAGTTCAGCAATTCAAAAGGCTCAGGTCTAGTGAATCACCTTTTATACTTTCAGGTAGAAGCCTTCTGTCAAACTAAGTTCCTTAATATGTTTTATTGCTCGCTTTGTTTTGCTTTTGTTGTTTTGTTTTGTTTTGTTTTGGTGGGGTCTCGCTATGTAGCTCTGGCTGGTCTCAATTTCATATCCTCCTGGCTTAGCCTGCCAAGTACTAGGATTACAGGCATGGGCCATTGTGCCTAGCTTGCCATTGTATTTCTGAAATTCCAACAAAACAATGCTTTCATTCAGTACTTAATTCCATATATGGTATCTTAGCAGTTACTAGATCTTTTCAGACTGCTGAGTGGAAATCCAAAACTATTTACCATGCTGTGTCTTGTTTCTTGGGAGGAATTAGAATGTTGAGCGACTTCATTTTTTCTCTTTCATTAAACTTTTTATTTTGTAATTATTATAGATTTATATGCAGTTGTAAATTAATAGAGCTCTTGTGCCCTTTACCTACTTTTCCACAATGGTAATATCTTACAAAACTGGAGTACAATATCACATCCGGGATAAGGATATTGATGCAGTCACCACATAGAACATACTTATAAAAGTCTCTCACGTTGCCTTTTTGTAGCAACAGCTACTTGCCTCATACTCCCACCCCTCCTTAACCACTGGCAACCACTAGTATGTTTTCTATCTCTGTACTTCTGCTAGTAGTTCAAGAATGTTACATAAATGGAATTATACAGTATGTAGCCTTTTAGGATACATACTAAGTAAGCATAATTCTACAGGTTGTTTCTATATGGGTATCTTATCCTTTTTATTACTGAGTAGTATTCCATGGAATAGATATAACAATTGGTTCAGCCATATCTACACAAAGAACATCTGAGTTGTTTCCAGTTTTGTACCATTATGAATAAAGTTTCTGTAATCACAGATTTTTATGTGAACATAAGTTTTCATTTCTCTAGGAAAAATGCCTAGGAATGGAATTGTTGGGTCATATGGTAGTTGTATATTTACGTTCTTAAGAAACTCAGAATAACTTTAACTGTTTAATAAGTGGCTATATTATATTACAATACCACAGGGAATATGTGAGTTTTTCCTCCTTTTTGATAGTCCACAATTCCATTTTATTTTCTGTTTAAAAACTTTAACCAGGGCTGGGGATTTAGCTCAGTGGCACTGTGCCTGCCTCGTAAATGCAAGGTCCTGTGTTTGATCCCCAGTACCGCCAAAACAAAACAAAAAAAACTTTAACCATTATTTAGGTAGAGCTGTGGGCACCAAGTTTTTAATTTTCCTTCATTTGAGAATGGCTCAATTCCCCCATCACTCTTGCAGCGTATTTTTCACTAATAAAAACTTTCTATATTGACCATTCCTAACACTTGAAAAAGTTTACACCACTTCCTTCTGGCTTCCATAGTTTCTGATGAGAAATCTGATATCACCTTAGTTTTTCCCTTATAATATGATGTTTTCATTTACTGCTTCCAAAGTTTTTCTTCATTAGTGTGTCTTGATTTAGATTTCATTAGGTTAATGCTGTTGGGGGTTCATTCAGCTTCTTGAATTTGTAGGTTTATGTCTTTTGCCAAATTTGGGGAGCTTTCAGCCATTACTTCTTCCCTGGCTGGGAAAGACTAAAATGCCTGTTGCTGCTCCCCACATGGCCTCCACTGGCACTACTAGCCTCAGCATCATGGGCCAAGAATGCAAGTCCTGAATTGCAGTGAGGCCTTTGTTGGTAACTTGCTGGAGGAGAGGAAACTCAAAACTAAAAATAATGCATAGCATTTGGGTTAGTCTATAGTGTATGTGATTAGTGTTCACATATCCTTCCTTTTACATGCTGTTCAGATTCTATTTTAATAAGCTTTATTTTACATAAACCTTTTATATGAAATGTTCAACCTATTTAGAACTAGCCAAGATAGAATAAATAAGAAGTGTGATACTCTCAGATCTGGATTAACTTTAGTCTTACATTTAGCATATGTGTAAATCTGATTTAGAAAGGTTTTTTCACTACCTTGCCTTCCTTTGTTGCCCCCAAGTTAGATCACTAGTATCATGTGTTTAGAAGTTTCTGGTACATCTCTGTGATTGCCCTTTTTGAACTGCAGAATGTGTAATTCCTCTAACTTTTAGAATCTTCTAGAACTCTGAATATATTTCATTAATGCTATTGATTTTAAATGAATAGTGTTTTGGGCTGGGGATTTAGCCCAGTGGTTCCATCGCCTGCCTCGCAAGCACAAGGACCCGAGTTCAATCCCCGGTACCAAAAAAAAAATGAATAGTGTTTTGTTAACAGTAGAAATGTTGCCTTTATATAGATAATAAAAGGATAATTAGTAGCACAGGTAAACAGCCACAAAAAGTAGCACAGGTTAGAGTTAAATCAACAACCAGTGAAATTGTTAACTCAAGAAATTTAGAAAGATAGGGCTGGGTATTTAGCTCAGTGGTGCCGCCCGCCTGCCTCGCAAGTGCAAGGTCCTGAGTTCGATCCCCGGTACCAAAAAAAAAAAGAAATTTAGAAAGACATAATTTTCATTAACAAGTAGTGTTTCATTTTTTGGTACCAAGGATCGAACTCGGGTCCTTGCTCTTGCACAGCAGGTGGTGAAACCACTGAGCTAAATCCCCGGCTCAACAAGTAGTGTTTTTAACAAACAGCAAGGCAACCTGCCTTTTTAAAAAACATTAGTGTTTTAGATAGGACAAGGCCTCTCAGACCCATACCTAACATTAGGCTATCTTACTCTAGACCACAAACCTCTGTTGCCATTGATGATCTTTGAGACTAGTGATGTCATATAGTTATATACAGTTAGAAATTTATAAAATATGAACAGTGATTAGCTAATTGTTCAGCTAGCCTAAAATATTTGTTTATGTATTGACAATTTTTTTTAACTTTTAAATCAGGTGACTCATAAATAAACCAAAAGAATATGGCTGCACAGATATCAGAATCTGATCAGATAAAACAGGTAAAGTATTATAATTAAGGGAGAAGGATTTTCAAAAAAATGTAAGGCACTGCTGGATACATCCATGTCAGTCATTGATCTCACAAAATAAATGTTTACATTTTACTTCCAAAAAAATGGATATTAAATGATATGAAGCATTTTTGTTTTTTAGATGAGGTCTTGTAATGCTGCCAAGGCTGTTCTCAGATCCCTGGGCTTAAATGATTTCCTACCTCAGCCTCTCAAGTAGCTGAGATGACAGGCACATTCCATCACACCTGGCTCTGAAGCATAGATATTTTTAATTTGACTACTAATGGGGGAGTAAAATAGAAAGTAAGACTATATTTCATAGATCATATTATACCTATTTAAGTTAGCAAAAGAATCTGGTTTCAAGTGCAACAATACAAAAGATCACTAAAGTCTCGTTGTAAAAACTGAATATGAAATGAACTTTGATTTCTTTGTCTGTTTATTTAGTTTAGGGAATTCCTGGGAACCTACAATAAACTTACAGAAACCTGCTTTTTGGACTGTGTTAAAGACTTCACAACAAGAGAAGTAAAACCTGAAGAGGTATGAAAAATGTTACTTACTAAAAATTCTCCAAGCTTATCATAAACCACAGCTCCCCTAAGCATTTCACTTATCCCTACTTGTTATAGAAATTTGGGCTGCCTTTTATGTGTCATTGCTTAGAGGAACCAGATCAGTCAAGGACTCGTGGCATTGTTAAAATTTAATGTGACAGTCACATTCTGCCAAGCCAGACTTTTCTAGAAAAGATGCCTGGGACTGCTGAATTACTGTTCCACAGCAGAGATTAATAATTACCATTAAGTCAAGATGGCCTATCTAGAAAAACTTGACACAGCCTTTCTATTGGCCCTTAGAATTGAGAATTGAGTTTGACTCGGGAAAAAGTAAAGCTTGAGTGTGATGGCTCATATTGCTTAAGTGGGCTCTGAAACAGTCCTATTAGAAGTCTTAACTTTCCTCATCAGAACATTTATATATCTGCCCAGAATGACATAAACTTCCTCCAGTAGAAGAAGCTGGTAAACATTTATGCCAAGCACTTAGCATATAACCAGCAATCAATAAGTACCTGTTAAACACCTGACAAAGTTAAGAAGAGAAGCTAAGTATAATACCCTTGTTAAAAAGTAAAAAGTTTTTCATTAAAAAGGAGTCAACTTGCTACTGAGTAAGTGTACATTTCAACAGTTTAAGTAAGGGATGGAATTGTGGGCTTTCAGTTCATGTTGGAACACACCTGGAGAAACTACCCTTCACAACCCTCATGAAGTCAGAGGCTACCATGGTTCTTAGTCCCTACAAATGGAAGGCATTTGGTATATATTAATTCCTGTATTCACTTGCTACCCATTAATGCTACTTAGCTTGTAGATATAGTCAAAGAATAGCAAAGTTCCTACTGGTTGTTCTTTTTAGAATACATGCATTTTTAAAAATTGATATTTTTGAATTGCCTCTTGGATCTTCCTTTTTTATTTCTAGATCACCTGTTCAGAACATTGCTTACAGAAATATTTAAAAATGACACAAAGAATATCCATGAGATTTCAGGAATACCATATTCAGCAGAATGAGGCCCTGGCAGCCAAAGCGGGACTTCTTGGCCAGCCCCGATAGAGAAGTCCCAGTGGCTGAACTCTGGGTGGAGGCTGCCATGGCTGTTGCCCTGGGAAAGAGGACTCATCAGGTGGAATCCCTGGAAGTGGTGGGCACCGTGTTGAACCATCTGTCATGACTACTTGGCAAATGGAAACCACTGGAAAAACAAATTTGCTGCTCAGCAGGAATAATTAAAATAGAGGATCTTATTATTCAGTGAAAATAATAAGATGCAACGTTAAGGTTGAGGCCTTAAGATTCAGTAGCTTGGTAACTTAATTAGAAAAATAAGCCAGTGTTTCTTCAACTGTGACTGTTAATTTTAAAGCAAAATATGTGTTCAATCATGTAAGAGAAAACCATTACTGAAAGTGAAATAAATGGGACTATCACTGAGCAGTTGTTTGTAGTATATAGAACTCTGTATTCTGACTGGACTGTGGACACATTGAAGTGTTTCTCAGTCAGCTTCATTCTTCAAGGTTTCTTTTTCATGTCTGCCTCATATTGCTGGTAAATACATAAAAGAGTTACTTGCTAGTCACTGAAATGCACAACCCTTTTCTTGCCTCCCTCGTGAGGGTGGGCCTTAAATGTTCTTATTCTGTCTGCATGTTCATAGACGTTCAGGGAACATCCCATCTGAGGCTGGCTTGGGAATGCTTCCTTAAGGGTCAACTTCGTGCTGTAGTGGAGTACGTCTTGTTTTGCATTTTGTTCAAAAGCTGAGAATCCAACATGAATGGGTCTGAGTCTGACCAATAACATACAGTTTATTGTCAGCTGTGATACATCAAATAAAAAGTGAACCAGAGTTCAAGTAGATCTTAGAGCCAGTGACTCCTAAAGCAAAGCCAAACATTTGCAGGAAATTCTACTTTATGAGTAAGTACACTGAGAAATTTAGTAAATGTGAGAGAACTAATACATATTTATTAATCAGCTGTCTTTTGAATGGATTTTGTTACCAGTCTAAACTTGTGTCTAATTGTGCTCGCTTCAGCAGTACGTATACTAAACTTGTGTTTAAGGGAACATTAATTAGCCACTGTTTTAATATGTTCTTGGAAAGTGGAAGTTTTGTTCTGCTTTTAAAAAGGTAAAATGGGCCAGGCATCTTGGTACATTCCTGTAATCCCAGGAAATTGAGGCAGGAGGATCTTCAAGAGTTCTCAACCATCCTGGGCTACATAGTGAGTTCAAGGCCAGCCTGAACTACATAATGAGACCCTGTCTCAAGAAAACCACCAAAAAAAATGTTGAAACATGTATAATAGCAAAATATATAATTTGTAATAGTGGAAACATAAAAAATAGGCTGACTTTATTTAAAAGCCAGAACTAAAAATTAATTTACTAAATGTGGAAAACAAAAATTCAGACATTTTATTCATTTAAAACTTTGGACAATTCACAAACATACTTTGCTATTTTAATGTAATCAAGCCCAACATTGTTTTTTACTATGTATATTTTACAAAAATAATTAAATGTGCTCACCTGGCAAATAAGGGGAATGTTGCACAACAGCATCTCAAGTACATGGGGAGTGCATGTTTGAAAGCCTTCCAGACTTTGCAGTTGCCCATGTACTAAAAGGGCATTGCTGAGATGTTCACCTCCATTCTGTGCTCTCCTAAAATAGATGGGTAAGTTTTAAGCATAACTTTAATATTCTTTTTGTTTGGGGGGTTTTGTTTAGTTTTGCTTTGATTTTTTGAGACAGGGTCTTCCCGTGTAGTTTAGGCTGGCCTTGAAAACATTATGTAGCCCAAGCTGGCCTCAAACTTGCAATGATCTTCCTGCCTCACCCTACCAAGTGCTAAGATTACAAGCATGTGCCACCATGCCCAGCTATCATAATTTTAATACTCTTCAAAGTATGCTTTGTACAAATTACCAACCAAACAACAAGCATTAAAAATCAAAATGCATTTTTTAAAGGAAACTACAAAAAAAGTCAAAAAGTATATCAGCCTAAAGACTACTTAAGTACACAACTCCCACAAGGAGCAGAGTACATGTGAGGGGAAGTATTAAGCTTCACAGTAGTAAAGATGTAGGATGAGCAGAAGCTCACTTTTGCATTGAAAGTGTCAGTGTTCTCAGGCATGCAGAGGACAGGAAATGAGGTGTTTTTAATATTGTCTGCTCTTATTACTATGAGATAAGTTATCTTTACCTGTGTGACTGATGAAGTTAGAGATGGCCATGTAATTACAGGTGCACCTGTAATCCCAGCACTGGGATAGTTGAAGAAGGAGGATTGACATGAGTTCAAGGCCAGCGTAGATTACAATGTGGGACCCTGTCTCAAAAGATGAAAAAAAATTAATTAGAAATGAAATAACTGATGTTCTGGGTAAATTGAACTTTTAAAAAATAGACTACATTATCAAAGAGTTGAAACAAAATTTAATATGGTATAAATTAATATCCAGAGGATGGAAAGATTTATGAACTTTGATTTCTAAGTAAAGTTTTCTTTCTTTGTCTCTTTTAAGTAAAGTTTTTAAATGAGTTTGAAGATGATTGGCTGTGAAGTAACAAAGAATGAATATCTGAAGAATGGAAAACTAATCATAATATTTCCATGTAAGTTAGAACATGGAATACTCTTTCACTACTTGTTTTAATTTTAGGAAATAGGCAAATTTCAGTGGAATTATTTAATGTATCAAATCTAATTAGTGCTACAAATAGGAAAATAACTTAATTTTTGATCCTTGAGACTAGAATATACTGCATCTCTTCAGATATTATATAATCATAGAGGGTGAAATTTTGACACATATAACTAGGTAAGAAAAAATATATTTCTCTACAATTAAATATGGTAATAACTGAAACATTTTTTTCCATTTGTTGGTTGAAATACATGATCATATGAAAAGTAAATGACAGGAAAAAATGCTTTCCAAAAATTAGTACTGAGTTTTAACTGAAAAGCCATAAGGAAGATTTACATACACAATATTACATAGGTGTCAACACCTAACAGTTTTGTGCCTATTTAAATGCTGAATTTAACATATTTTCCACATAAATTTTCATTACTGAGTATTTAGCTGTATTATAGCTTTTATGGAGGTGATACATTAAATCAAAGTAAATGAACTGTGTTGGCCTTTTAAAGAAGAGATAAAACAGTGCCTGCTCTTATGGTTGACAATAAAAAAATCAATTTGGTCAATAAAGGCAAACAGCCAGTAAATTCAGTCAACCAGCTTTTCAGAAATTCAATCAAAATGACTGGCTCACTGGTCCCTATGGACATAACCACAATGGTCACAGAGCTACAGGTTAAGGCCGTCTCTGAAAACCTCCAAACTGCATGACTTTTGAACATCCGGTCCCTCCAGCCTTCCAGTGCAGATCCACACGTGACTCAGTGCACTTCTAGGCCTTCCACCTGGGACTAGGGCTGCTGTGCTCCATCATGCTAGTTTTGCGGCCCCACTTGGCTGAGCAGCTGCTGGGTCCTAGGTTCTCCAGCGCGTGGAAGGCTGTTGTGTCCTCTGCTGCCTCCAATCCCATAAGCCCACCTAATAAATCCCTTTACATAATTATAAAAAATAGTTAAGCATCTCTAATCTAAAAATTTGAAGTGACCCAAAATCTGAAACAAATGTTAACATAAGGCCACAGTGGAAAACTTTACGTACAATCCATGTCACAGGTCACAGTGCAAACATTTCTTTCTTGCAAAAGAAAAACGTTCTTGCAGTTTTTCATCCGTTGCTGGATCCCACAACTAAAAGGTTCATAAAATATTTAGAAATGAGTAATAAATATGATATATGGTTACTGATCAAAATTTTTATTTTTGTTTTTTGAGGTAGGGTCTCACTACATAGTTCAGGCCAGCCTTGAGCTAACTATGTAGCCCAGGCTGGCCTCACACTCAGGGCAATCTTCCTGCATCAGCCTCCTGAGTACTGGAATTACAGGTATATGCCACCATACACAGTTAAAATTTTCTTTAAAAAGGTCAACACTCAAAAAACAATAGCCTTGTACACAAATAACAGACTCACTGAGAGAGAAATTAGGGAAACAATTCCTTTTACAATAGCATCCAAAAAAGTGAAATATCTAGGAATCAATCTAACAAAGGAAGCAAAAGACCTCTACACTGAAAACTACAGCACTCTGAAAAAAGAAATTGAAGAGGATACAAGAAAATGGAAAGACATTCCTTGCTCCTGGGTAGGAGGAACGAATATAGAGAAAATGGCCATACTTCCAAAACTACCATATAGATTCAATGCAATGCAAACTGAAATTCCAACGATATACTTCACAGAACTAGAGAAAACAATCCAAAAATTCATTTGGAACCATAAGAGACCTAGAATAGCTAAAGCAATTCTAAGCAACAGAGACATGGTTGGGGGTATCAAAATCCCCAACTTGAAACTATACTACAAAGCTACTGTGATAAAATCAGCATGGTACTGGCAGAGGAACAGACCTGAGGATCAGTGGAATAGATTAGAAGATGCAGAAACAATGCCAGACACACTCAGCCACCTCATCTTTGACAAAGGAGCCAATCACCCTCACTGGAGGAAAGATAGCCTCTTTAATAAACGGTACTGGAAAAACTGGATTTCAACCTGCCAAAGATTAAAACTAGACCCATACCTATCACCATGCACTAAACTAAGATCGAAGTGGATTAAAGATATAAATATTAAGACAGAAACACTAAACTTGCTGGAAGATAAGTTAGAACTCTTGAAGACATTGGCATAGGAAAAGACTTCATGAACAAAACCTCAGCAGCACAGGAACTAGCAGAAAGAACAACTGGGATCTCATTAAAAAGCCTCTGCACTGCAAAAGAAACCACCAACAGAGCTAACGGACAACCTACAATATGGGAAAAAAATTTTAGCAGCTGTACCTCAGACAAAGGACTACTATCTAGAATATATAAAGAATTGAAAAAAATCAGACCCCCCAAATTCAAAGACCCAATTCAAAAATGGGCATCTGAAATGAACAGACATTTCTCAGACAAAGGAGTAAAAGCAGCAAACAAATATATGAAAAAATGTTCAACATCACTGGTCATTTGAGAGATGCAGATGAAAACAACACTGAGATTCCACCTCACCCCCGAAAGAATGGCTGCTGTCAAGAAATCAACCAATAACAAATGCTGGTGGGGGTGTGGGGAGAAAGGAACACTGATCCATTGGTGGGAGTGCAGACTGGTTCAACCACTGTGGAAATAAATACGGAGATACCTCAAAGAACTAGGGCTAGAGGTCCCATTTGACCCAGGTATTCCCCTGCTGGGTATCTTCCCCAAAGAATTAAAAGAATCATACCACACCAATATATGTGCACCCATGTTCATAGCGGCACAGTTTGTAATAGCTAAAGCTTGGAAGCAGCCCAAGTACCCATCAACTGGAAACTGGATAAAGAGAATGTGGTTTTTTTATAAAATGGAGTACTACTCAGCCGTAAAGAATGAAAAACTAGAGTCATTTATAGCTAAATGGATGCATATCAAGGCCATACTCTTAAGTGAAATAAATAGGACACACATGTGTAAATACCAAATAGTTTCTTTAGTGTGAGAAACTGATAGTGTAAACAAGGGTTAAAATGATTAAAATGAATAATGGATCATTTGAAATGGAAAAAAAGGTCCAAAGACGAAGGAGTGAAGGGAGGGGAAGGGAAAAGGGAAAGAGGGAAAAGAAAAACTATGAGAAAAGAAAAAAAAATGGAAATGAAATCTATGTAAATAGGTAAGGGTGGAAGGGGTGAAAGGCGCACAGGTAATGGGGAAAAAAATAAGAACCAAGATACATCATGTACAGGTACAAACACCCAATGATAAATGTAAACAAATTGTATACCTAAAATGTACCAATAAAAGAACTAAAAAAAAAAAAAAAAAAAAACAATAGCGTAGGTGTGTTTGAAGTCAGGAGGAGTATTAGGGGGGCTGGTTAATGGTAATGTGGAAAGCTTTTACTGTAATAAAATTTTTAATCTAAAATAATAAAAATAAAAAGCACATTCTGAACCCACTTTAAATCCAATGTATGACAAATGCAATTGTTATAATATTTAAACCGACTTCCTAAAATGGAGTTACAATTTCAAGTGATAAGAAAAATTGCACTACAGCCAGATATGGTGGCACACACTTATAATCACAGCACTCGGGAGGCTGAGACAAGAAGATTGCTAAATTCAAAGCCAGTCCAGTGTCTCTAGGGCTTAGAGTACAGAACTATTACATGGTGAGCAGCCATCTCAATCCGTGTCCCCAAAATTGCATGGCATTTTAAATTATATTGAGATGCTTTAATAATTTAGCATATTTTACCCAGCCTACTAAATACATATAGCAGGGATCCTATAATTAATATAACAGGTGGGTTTGTATATTTTCTTGCCTGGACGATTAACAGTATTAGTTGATTTGGTTGCAATGATTTCTCTGTTCAGGCAGCCATAACCATCCTCACCCTCTCACAAGAAAAGGGACACAGGACACAGTGGGGAGTGTCAGGGCAGTTGGTGACAACACAGAAGAATACTGTGGCTTGCTGATTCAGCGACCATAGCCACAAGATGGCATCGTCATTGGTACGATGCCTATGGCTGGTCTTTCGGGACAAGCCCAAACCAAGAATATCAACTCCACTGCCAGTCACTTCAGCGCCAGTCTTCTCTATCCAGAGGATTTGGGAGTTTTCCACAAGAATTGTCTTTTTTTAAATGGCATAACCTGGAAAGGAGTTACCTTCTAGTTATGCTTTTATCAGCAAACATGCTAGTGGTCAGTGACAACCGTAGGTCTGATTCAGTAGATGTCTCCTGAGCACCAGCAAGGACAGACACCCTAGGAGAGCTGAAAGGAGCAGATGACCAAGATTCCTGTCATCCCCAAGGAGCCCATGGTATGAGAAAGGGAAAGGATCAGTAACACAGTAAGTAGGACAAAGGTCTAATGTTCCTGGGGCTCAGAGTACAGAGACGTCACATCTAGCTGCAGAATCAGGGAAAGTTTCTCAGGAAAGACAGCGTGTGAGATGTTATAAATGGTACATGTGAAGCCACTCATTTAAACAGGCTTTTTGTGAGGAAAAGTTTATTCTAGTGAACAAAGACTAAAATCAGGCATTAAAATCAGAAATAGATTTTAGCCAGCTAGCTGGGAAGAGCCAAGCTTATTACCTCCATGTGTGAATGGGCTGACAGTGGGAGAATGAAATAGCAGCTAGCTGGGAGAAATGTCATCCTTGAGTGGATGGGCTTTAGCAGCTAACTGGGAAAGGAATTAGGCTTGAATAGGCGTTGAAGGGGCTAAGGAATCTGGGGTGAAATGTTTCTGATTGAGTCCAAGGACAGTCTGCACAGGTGTGTGGGCAATCACTGGACTTTTGGGCGCCAGGGGAATTGTATGCTTCGTCTTGTGCCCATTTGTCCTACTTACTGAGAAGTTGCTGTTGTGTGCTGAAAGCAGCCATTTGCTTTGTCCTGTTTGTTCACTTGGCCAGGCATGACAGTGAAGAGGTTCAGTTGACTGAGAAGGCACAAACAACACAAAATTGCAGGGCACTTACCAAGTCATCCTATTTAGCTAGATTACAGTAGGGCTAATGCTGCAACAGCAATAATTACCAATTACCCAAGGCCAGCTATATGGACTGGGGAATTTACATATATTATTTCCAATCCTTAGGAAAATAGGCCGTTACTATAGAAAGCACCCAGGGAAGATAGTGGTGTCAAGCTGAAGTTTGTCTTTAATTTACAGACTCAGGAGCTACTGCAAAGAAAGCCAGCAGCACATGGAAGCAATGGAAACAGAAGGGCAATGGGATATGAGATAGCACACAGAAAAACAAGAATTGGACTCTGATTATGGAGGATGAGGCTGATAATTAAGCAAGATGAGTTGACCACGGCAGCAAGGCCAGTGATACCAGGAGCATCATGAGAAACAGAAGAAGAGAAGGGATGAGCTAACACATTTACCTGTGAACACTAGCTGCGCACCAGCAGAAGTGTCCAGGTAACAGAAGCCCAACAGAGTAATTCAGCTGAGATCACTTTTGGAGAAGGAAAGGACCTTCCAGGGAGGAGAGCACAGAAGCTGAGAGCATGCTTTACAAAGAGTCACCAGAAGGAGCTGGTAAAACTGCAGCTGCTTGGACTCCACACAGACCTCCAGAATCAATCTGGGAGTAGGGCCCAGGAATTTGGGGAGAGTGTGTGCCTGTTACCTGGGATGGATCCAGCAGATAGATTCCAGGCTCTTGCGTAGGACAAGCGAAGAATTGCAAGTGCACAGTCAAATGGCAGGTGAAAAGTGGCTGCATTTACTGAAGATTATGGATCAGTGTGCTCACGGCAAGTCCTTGCTGACAGAAAATATGGCATGAACAGAAAAGTGGTTCTCGGGTAACAAGAAAGTAAAAAGCACTGCACACAGATAAATTACTTCTGGAGTTTTAAGGATGTGCACACCCCTCCCCAGGGTGCCTCTCCTGCTCTCACCTAGGGCTTGAAAGATGTCCCTGGTTTTTGTTATTTTATACCTCTCTTAGGACAATGAAAGGAGGAATGGCCCTAGGGTGCTACCTAAATTGAAAAAGGTGGAGGGGAGTGATTTCCTCAACCCCATTGTTATACCTGTACTATGCTAGTAGGAGTGATTGAATCTAAACCTTCTTGCATGCTAGGCAAGGTACTTCTGAGTTACATCCCAGCCCTTTTTATTTTTTTATCTTGAGACAGGAGCTTAGTAAACACCAAGGCTGGCCAGAGGAAGAGAATAAGCCAAACACAGGAACACCCAAGACTAGGCCTTCATTAGGGGATGGGCTATCTCAAACAATGGCAAAAGCAGCAGCCAGGGGCTGGCTAGGTGACCTCTTATATGGGCAGGGGCATGGAGGGGACACAGTGGAGGTAGATGTTGGGCTGCAGCCAGAGGTGAGGTTTACTGTAAGCAAGAGAGCTTCAAGGAGGGAAAGTTAGGCTATTGTTTCCCTGAGTGATTTATTATCTGCCAGGAAGAGCCATTTAGGATGTGAGGCTGCCAGAGCCATTTTATCTAACAGAGAACTCTATTACTGAGTAGCTGGGATTACTGGCACACACCTGCATGCAGCAGAATCTGCATTTGTAAACAAGCTCATCAGCTGATTCTTATGAATCCTAAAGTCTCAGAGTTAGGGCTGGTGATGTAGCTCATGGTAGGGCACTTGCCTAGCATGCACAAGGCCTGGGATTCAATCCCCAGCAGCAAGGGGCAAACAAAAATCAGAGTCATGTTAATTAGACTTCCCTGGGCCCTAACCTACTGCCACAAAGCTGCTGCTGATGCTACAAGTAAATCTAAAACCAATGATCTATGGACCACACTTTGGGAAACAAAAGGTCTTGGGGTAAAAAATCCTAGAAGAGATGGGAAGAGATCTCTCTGACTTGGCTTATTCATCTACAAAATGAGAAGAGTTGTTGCAAGAAATATATGGAAGAACATTTGAAAAATCTTGCTTTTGCATCTTCCCCGCTTGAAATAATTTGTTTTTCATCAGAATTGCTACCGATTTTCCTATCTTCAGCTTTCCTCTTCCACTCCATCTTCCATACTGTACAAACATTACTTCTTTAAAAGGAACGCAACATCCGAGTGAAGTGGCCTACACCTGTGATCCCAGCACTCTGGAGGCTGAGGCAGGAGGACTGCCAAGAGTTCAAGGCCAGATTGGGCTACATAGTTCAAGGCCAGTCTGAACTACATAGCAAAACTCTGCCTCAAACAAATAAATGGAAAGCAATACCAAAACAGTAATTGCACTCACTCTGTGAAATAAAGTCATTATCATAGGTATCCATCCTAAGATAACAATGTCCAGGCTTTTCAGTCTGTCATTCAAAGTCCTCCATGGTAAGACACAGTAAGTCAGTGATGTCTGTGACCACACTACTCACTGAAGATGGCCATTTCACTGTCTGTGCCTCTGCATAAGCTGTTGCCCTCTGCCTGTCATGAACATCAATACTTAACAAACGTGCCAAACACCTGCAGTGTGCAAGGCACTACTGAATACACAGAGTCAGTGGAAAGTAGAAAACACACAGGACCTTCCTTCAGGGAGCACAGTCTGATAAAGTAAAACAGTAAATAAGTACATAATAAATCCAAGGATTAGGGCAATGAGGAATATGGAACTGTATCAGGTTCTGCCCTACGAAAACAGGTCAGGAAGGCATCTCTGCTTCCACATCCAGCGCCCTAGGAGCTTGCTGGCCAGCTTCCTTAACTACCCTTATTCTGTAACCACTGCATTCTCTAAGTGACTCCATTTTGGAATCTCAGAAACCTGTGACACCTGCCGTTAGTAATTTCATTACTTCTGAGCTATACTGCTGCAATAGCCTGTTCTTTCTTCAGTCTACCAAATACTGGAGACCCCTGCAGTTAGGTTCCAGGCTCCTGCCCAGTATACGATGCAGGACTGAGGGGAAAAAAAACCAAAAGACAGAACTAGAGAGACAGAAAGCTGGGTGCCAGGACCGCCAATGCTGGTGCAACCGACAAAGGTACTGGCCAGTCCAAGCCACTGATTTTTATTGGTAATCAACTGGGGTAAAGCGAGCTATGTGCAAGGGCAGTACCACATCCGAGGATGCACAATCATGCAGTTTCTACAGGAATTAATGGAGACAAGGCCTGTAAAGGAAAAGACAACGCATTCTGAAATTAGGAACAGAATAGACAAAATATGTGGTTGTAATTAGAACATTGTCCTTCTAGTTAAGAAAGTTTTCGTGGTGGGGACAGAATTTGGATGCGAGTTACTGACGTTGGCGTGTAGGCTTTGTCCAGACGCACTTCTCAAAACAAGCCAGTTGTGGGGTTAACTCTTCACAGCCTCCATTGTTTTCAGCCTGCTTTGGACATAATCAATATTTCAGTCCCCTACAGTTATGCTTTATAAAACTTCCCCTGAAAAGTGGGGTCCCCGGCAACCCATTCAGGACTCCTCTTGCCTCTCAGAAGCTATATCTCAATAAATATTGCCTACTCTTAACCTCCGTTGTTCCTTAAAATTCATTCTTAGATTCTGGGGAACATGAACTTAACCCATCTGACATCTAGCAGGTTAGGAGTTATGTTTCCCCTATATCATTTGGAGGTCCGATGTCATTCCTATATCACTATTAACGTCTCTTGATTTAACCACGTCCTGGCTGTAGGGTTATTCTTGCTTCCCTGCCGCTGAGACCATGTCTAGGACAAGGCATCACCCAGAGGAGGCCCTCAACAGGCGCGACTGATCACCCAAGGTTTCTTTCCACATGTCACACAAACTGCGTGATCTGTAACACATTCAGAGCTGAGTTCACTTAAACTGGGCCAATCACCAGGACCACCGGGAAGTCCGGAACAATACACTCCCTACCTCCCGGCTTCCTAGCTCAGGAACTCTGGAGGAACTCTGGAAGGTATGGCAGCCCCGCCCACTGCGCCTCCAGGCCCCCCACCACGTCGTCCGCCCCCGCCCCTCTCCGCTCCCCCGAGCCGCACTGCGTTCAGGCCCCGCCCCCACCCACGTTCTGCCCCCGGCTCCGCCCCAGCGCCCTCCTGGGGCCGCCCCACCACCTGCGGTGGAAGCTAATGCCTAGCGAGCATCTCCCCAGGCCTGTGCCAGGATGAGGGAGCTGAGTCCTGGAGGTCGCTTGTGTGTGTCCTGCGGCAGGCGAGCAGGCAGCGCTATTCCACTCAGAGTCTAACCCAGTCTCCGCCGCGCAGCCCTGGGCGGGAGCTTGGGAACAGGACCACCGCTGCTTGCCCTCCCTCCCCGGCCCCGCCCTGCCTCCATCCGGAAGGATCCAGCGTCTCCCACCTCTAGCCACCCTAATGCGACAGTGGGAGGAAGGAGGAATTTTAAACTTGTGACATTTGGCTTAGAAAAAAAGGTTTAAAGAAAGAAAAAAAAGGGTAAATTTTCGGGGGGTGGGGGGCAAAGGGCCCAGAGCAGAAACAACTGTGAGAGCTGTGAATCCTATTGGCAGAGGTTACTCCCCTCACACAAACATACATACAACTGGGGACTGAGCCCAGGGCCATCACACCATGATACGTCCCCAGCCCTTTTAAATTTTTGAATTTGAGATAGAGTCCCTAAATTGCTAAGTCACTCATTTGCTGAACTTTCGATCTTTCTGCCTCTCAGCCTCCCGCAGTGCTGGGACAACAGGTGTACACCACCGTACCTGGCAGCCTCCTTTTGTTTTTTTTTTTAATGCAGTAATAAAAATATTTAAAGATAAAGGTAGTTTTATTCCTTATATACATTAACTATATGTAGCCCAGGACACTTGCTCTTCACAACTCTTACCTGGCCCAGGTAAGCCAAAAGGTTGGACACCCATGTTCTAGATTATTATTTAAATGAAGTTACACAGAACGTAATCTTGTCAGGCTTCTTTCACTCTGTATAAATATTTTGAGATTCATCCATGTTGAATCAATAGTTTATTTGCGTTGGTAAGTAGTACTCCCTTGGAGGATATACTGAAATTTGTTTAGCCATTCATCTGTCGATGGACATTTGGACTATTTCCTTTTTTTTTTTTTTACTGAGCTAAATCCCCGGCCCTATTTCCATTTTTGATCATTACAAATAAAGCTGCTACAAACACTCATATACATTCCGTTTATATGGATATCTGTGATGGTCAATCTTGAGTGTCAGCTTGACTGAATTGGGACACCCATGTACAAGATTACTACCGCACACTTCTGGGTGTGTCTGGGGGTGTTTCCAGAGATCATTGGCAGGTAGACCAGCAAATGAAGGGGGAGACCCACTTGATTGTGGGTGGTACCATCCAATAGCTTTGCAGGCAGATAGAGTGAAAAGGAGAAAGAAGAGCCCCATTTTGCTTGAGGGGACACAGCTTTTGCTAGTGCTGTCACCTGTAGACACCAGACTGCAGCTTCATCAGCTTTTCAACCAGATTTAATATGCAAGCCTTCGGGGAGTTTCGAGGCCATCAGTCTCAGACTAGCATTGCAAAATATCTTTGCTCTTTTTGTGGGTCATATCTAAGATGAAATAGCTAGATCATATGGTAAAGGCAGGCATCTTTTTTTTTTCTTAAGTTCTTTTATTAGTACATTTTAGGTATACAATACGTTTACATTTATCATTGGGTGTTTGTACCTGAACATGATGTATCTTGGTTCTTATTTTTCCCCCATTAACTGTGCACCCTTCACCCCCTCCGCCCTTCCCTATTTACATAGATTTCATTTCCATTTTTTTTCTTTTCTCATAGTTTTTCCTTTCCCTCTTTTCCTTTCCCCTTCCCCTCCCTTCACTCCTTCCTCTTTGGACCTTTTTTCCTATTTCAAATTATCAATTATTCATTTTAATCATTTTAACCCTTGTTTACACTATCAATTTCTCACACTAGAGAAACTATTTGGTATTTACACATATGTGTCCTATTTCACTTAAGAGTTTGGCCTAGATATGCAAGATATGCATCCATTTAGCTATAAATGTCTCTAGTTTTTCATTCTTTATGGCTGAGTAGTACTCCATTTTATAAAAAAAAAAAAACCACATCTTCTTTATCCAGTCTCCAGTTGATGGGCACTTGGGGTGCTTCCAAGCTTTAGCTATTACAAACTGTGCTGCTATGAACATGGGTGCACATATATCACTGTGGCATGATTCTTTTAATTCTTTTGGGAAGATACCCAGCAGGAGAATAACTGGGTCAAATGGGACCTCTAATCCTAGTTCTTTGAGTTATCTCCATACTGACTTCCACAGTGGTTGCACCAGTCTGCACTCCCACCAACAATGGAGAAGGGTTCCTTTCTCCCCACACCCCTGCCAGCATTTGTTATTGGTTGATTTCTTGATAGCAGCTATTCTTTCTGGGGTGAGGTGGAATCTCAGTGTTTTCATCTGCATCTTTTGAATGACCAGTGATGTTGAACATTTTTTCATATATTTGTTTGCTGCTTTTACTTCTTTGTCTGAGAAATGTCTGTTCATTTCAGATGCCCATTTTTGAATTGGGTCTTTGAATTTGGGGGGGGTCTCATTTTTTTCAGTTCTTTATATATTCTAGATAGTAGTCCTTTGTCTGAGGTACAGCTGCTAAAAAAATTTTCCCACATTGTAGGTTGTCTGTTAGCTCTGTTGGTGGTTTCTTTCGCAGTAGAGAAGCTTTTTAATAAGTTGAGATCCCAATTGTTGATTCTTTGTGCTAGTTCCCATGCTACTGAGGTTTTGTTCATAAAGTCTTTTCCTATGGGCATGCATCTTTTTAAGGAAACTTTCCCCCCAAAACTGGTTATACCATTTCCATTCCCACCAACAATGTGTATGAGTTCCTGTGCCTCCATATTGCTGCCAGCACTTGGTATGTTAAATTCTAGCCATTTTAGTGTGCAGTGGAGTCACCATGGTTTTATCTTGCATTTCTCTAATGCCTGATGATATTAAACAGCTGTTTTAATATACTATTTTAGAGCAGTTTTAGGTTCAAAGCAGAATGAATTGGAAAGTACAGAGTTCCTATACAAACCCACACACTCACACAGCTTCTCTCATTCTCAACATTTCGTACCAGCATTATGTTATTACAATTTTTTTAAGAATTGCAAACGTTTATTTCTTTTTTAAATTATTTTTTATTTTTTTTGGTACCAGGGATCAAACTCAGGTCCTTGTGCTTGCGAGGCAAGTGCCAGAACCACTGAGCTAAATCCCTGGCCCGCAAATGTTTATTTCTTCAAAATTGCCTTTATCACAAATTTAAAATCTGGCAAAGCCCTCCCTCCAAATACTTCATAAATATGGATAGACTAGCATTTTTAAAAGTCATATTGAAAATGGCCAAAGATGATCCCCATAGGCATTTATCCAACATGTAAGAACCAGTGATATCTTCAAGCAGCCAGAGTTGGTAAAGTCATTTCATGGTCCAGAATTCATAGTTTAAATCCTTCCACGTAATAGGAAGTAGTAAAGTTTCTATGGCCCAACAAGGGATAACTTCCCCCAGGTGTCTTTCTGGGTATTCAATTTCACCTGGCAGCAATGACATCTGCCCTGCTCCCTCTTGATGTTCATGGCTAGGATCTTCTGTTTTTACTGTAAAGCTCACTGGCACTCTTCCTGGAACAAAGCATGTTATAAGGAGGTAGACAGGAGGAAAATAGAAATACCCCAAATTATATGTGATTGAAGTTTCGATGAAAATACCTGATTGTTGTTCATAAACCTTGATGCCACAGAAAGTTGGAGAATAAATGAAGTCAAAGAATTCAGGCAGCATGACAGAGACAGGGTAGCCATCACCCAGACTAAGCTCATGGGGCTGGATTAGCAGGTTATCTACCAGAGGCCATCGATCCAATCTAACCAGGAGCCACATTGGGGTACAGCTTATCGACAAATTTGCATGAACATGAGTCAGCTGGAAAAGCATGAAGAGCCCTCCTAACACACCTAAGATCTTCATCATTGGTTTCAGACCTCAGCCCAAGGGATCACTAGAAGCAGGAACTCAGGTTATTACAATTAATGAACCTACATGGACACTATAACTCAGAGTCCATAGTTTACATTAACTTTCACTCTTGGTGCAGAAATCTATCATGATTGGGAAATGTATAATGACACATGCCCATTATTACAGTATAATAGAAAATAATTTCATAGCTCTAAAAATCCCATGTTCACTTATTTATCCCTCTCTTTCTCCCCTCAATCCTTGGCAAGCACTGGTATCTTGACTCTCTCCATTGCTGTGCCTTTTCCAAAATGCCATATAGTTGGAATCATGCAGCGTGTTTTCAGATTTCCTTCCAGCCCTTTTTGTTTGTTTCTTTTAGGTTTTTTGCGGGGAGGGATGAGGGTTGAAACAAGGTCTCACTATATAGCCCAGGCCAGCCTTGAACTCACTGTGTAGTCAGGCCGGCCTGGAACTCACAGTGATCCTCCTGCCTCAGCCTCCCTAGTACTGGGATTACAGGTATGTACCACTACACCCGACTGATAACTCATTTCTTTGGGTGACAAATAGTATCTCATTCTCTGGACATTCCACTGTTTATCCATTCACTTACTTGAATATCTTGGTTGCTTCTAAATTTTGTCAATTATGAAGAAAGCTGCTATGGTGGCCATAAATTTTCAACTCATTTTAGTTTATACTAAAGAAGGTGGTAAAATTATTTTTACATTTTCAGGAAACTAAAGACAGCCAAACTATCTTCCAAAGTGACCTTGCCATTTTGCATTCATACAAGCAATGAATGAAAATTCTGTGGGACTTCATCTTGTGATAGCCAATTCGACTCCATCTTGCGCCTCAATGCCATTTTGTACTCATGCTTGGACAAAGCATGGACCCCCGCATCCTGTATGGCAGAAAACTTGCTGCAGTTGCAAGATGTTTTGTAGCTCACCTACTGTGTGAAACTTCCTTGTGCCCCTCACTAACCTGGCATGGTTCTGCTTCTGTAAGATTCCGCTTGCTCTCCCCTGAGCCCTCCTCAACTGAAAGTATGATTTAAAAGGAGAAATCAAACTGCTTCCCATTGCCCAGAGAACTTTCTGGGCAGTAGCCCCACCTTGGCTGCCAGCTTTAATAAATGGGCTCAAATTTGGCACAGAGTGTGGTGCATCTCCATTGTTCTAACTCACTGGCCCATAACAGTCTTTGCTGGCATTTGGTGTTGGAATTTTTGTATTCTAATAGGTGTGTATTAGTATCTCATTGCTTTAATTTGAGATTCCCAAATTACAATGATGTTGAATTTTTTTTAGTATACTCATTACCATTTGTATAACTCAGTGAGGTATCTGTTCAAATCTTTTGCCCGTAAGAGTTGATTTCATATTTTGGGTAACAATTTGCTGGTTTGGGTATGATTTGGCCCCACCAAAACTCATGTTAAAATTTGATTCCCAGTGTAATAGCGTTGGAAATTGGAATCTTAAGAGGTGAGTAGGTGATTAAAGGGGATTAATGATGCTCACAGGACTGAGTTAAGTCTCACAGAAGTGAGTTCATTCTTGTTCTTTATATTTTTTAATTTTTAATTTTAATTTTTGTTGTTGGTATATATCTGTCAACACAACATTTACATTCACCTTGGGGAATTTTATGTTGTTTTGTTTTGTTTTGTTTGTTGAGACAGAGTCTCACTTTGTAGTTCAGGCTGGCTCTGAACTTACTATGTAGCCCAGACTGACCTGGAACTCACGGTGATTCTCCTGCCTAAGCCCCGCAAAGTGCTGGGATTACAGGCGTGCACCACCACGGCTGGCTGGGGGTTTGGGGGAATTGATACAACTTTCTTGGTGTTGTTTTTGGAGACAAGTTCCCACTATTTAGTTCAGGCTGGCCTTGAGCTCACTGTGTAACCCACACTGGCCTCGCAGTCATGTGCCTCAGCCTCCCAAGTGCTGGGATTACAGGAGTGCACCACCACGCCTGGCTGATACCTGATTCTTAAGGGACTGGATTCGTTCCTGTGAAAACAGGTTGTTCTAAAGCGAGAGCTCCTTGGGTTTTGTCTTTTCTGCACCCACCCACTTGGCCTTCCACTTTCCACCCAGAGTTGAAGTAACCCGAGGTCCTTGCTAATGCCATGCTGCCATGCCCGAGGACTTCTAGGGTTTTGGGGTGTTTTTTTTTTTCCAGTTCCTAGGATCCAACTCAGGATCCTTGCCAGGCAGGCACTGTGCCACTGAGCTACATTCCCAGCTGGACTTCTTAACCTCTAGAACCATGAGCCAAAATAAGCCTCTTTTCTTTATAAATTACCAAGTCTCAGAGTATTGTTACAGCAACAGAAAATGGGCAAAGCTACAGTACTTTATCAGACATAATTTGCAAGCACCTCCTCCTAGTCTGATTTTTTTTGACTTCTCATTTTTATGAACATCTTTTTAAAAAAAAAATGATTGTATCTTCTGCATCTGCATATCTTCTTAGTTGAAGATATGTTCACATTTCAAAATTCTTTTTGAAACAGACTCTTGCCATGGGTCCACACTGGCTTTATTTGTTTGAAACAGGGTCTTCCTTTGTAATGCAGGCTAACCCTGAACTCACTGTGTACCCCAGGCTGTAGCCTCAAACTTGCAACAATTCTCCTGCTTCTGCTCTCAAGTGCTGGGATTACAGGCATGTGCCACCCTGCCCAACTACACGTTCGAATCTTTAGTCTATATTTGTACTTTGTTTTTTGGCTGTAAAGTTTTGATCTTTACAGATTCTGGATATAAGTCCTTTATCTGATATGTGCTTTGCAAATACTTTCTTATGGTCTGTTTCTTGTCTTTTCATTTTTTAAACAGTATCTTCAAGAGCCAAAGTTTTTAATTTTGATGAACTTCACTTTGCTACTTTATGGATTCTGCTTTTGGTGTGTATCTAAAAAAAATATTTCTCACTCAGGCATGGAGTCACAAATATATTCTCTTTTGTTTTTGAAGTTTTATAGTTTTGAGTTTTGGCTCTTTTGTGATTTAAAGTTGTGATCCATTTTGAGTTTTTGCATTTGGCACAAGATATGGATCCAGATTCATTTTTTAAACATATGAACATCCAGTTATTTCAGCCTTATTTCTTTAAAAATCTGTCCTATCTTCACTATATTGCCTTTGTACCTTTGTCAAAAATTATTTTCCGGGGCTGGGGATTTAGCTCAGTGGTTCTGCTGCCTGCCTCAAAAGCACAAGGACCTGAGTTCGATCCCCGGTATCAAAAAAATAATTATTTTCCATATATATAAGCTTGTTTCTAGATTTTATTTTGTTCTACTGATCTATTTGTTCATCTCATTCCAGTGCTAGCCTGTTTTATTTGTTTTGCTTTTTTTGAGGCAGGGTCTCACAATGTAGTTCAAGCTGCCCTTGAACTCAGAATATAGTCCAGGCTGGCCTCAAAATCATGGCAATCCTCCTGTCTCATCATCCCAATGCTGGGATGACAGGTGTGCAGCACCACACTTGGCTAATACTTTTATACTATTAATTTATTTAGGTAACAGGGATCGGACACAGGACCTTGTGTTTGCGAGGCAGGCAGTGGAGCTACTGAGCTAAATCCCCGGCCCTGAATTCTCTTCTTGGTCTGGCTTCTTTCACCCAAAATCATCATCTTGAGATTCATCTAGATTATTAAATGTGTTATTACTTTTACTTTTTATTGTGGAGTTGTATTCCTTTGTATAGATATGCAACAATGAATTTATCCATTCACTTGTTAATAGAAATTCGGATAATAAAGCTGCCGTGTGTGGACATATGTATTTGAAGATAAGCACCTAGGGACAGAATGGCTGGGTCATATGTTTGAGTTTCTTAGAAATTGCCAAGGGCAGGAGCTGTAGCCTAGTGATAGAGCATAGAGTGCTTGCCTAGCATGCACAGGGCCCTGGGTTTAACTCTCAGCACCAGAAGAAAAAAAACAAAAACAAAAACAATTGCCAAAAGCTTTTCGAAGTGGTTGTGTCAGTTTTCATTCTTGCCCACAGGGTGTGAATACCATTTCCTTCACTCATGGAATGGTCAAGAAAAGTCACGGGTGCTGGGATTCTCAATAGGGTTTTAAGAACAGTCATTGTCCCCCCAATATCAAAGACCCAATTCAAAAATGGGCATCCGAAATGAACAGACATTTCTCAGACAAAGAAGTAAAAGCAGCAAATAAATATATGAAAAAATGTTCAACATCACTGGTCATTCGAGAGATGCAGATGAAAACAACGCTGAGATTCCACCTCACCCCACAAAGAATGGCTGCTATCAAGAAATCAACCAATAACAAATGCTGGCGGGGGTGTGGGGAGAAAGGAACCCTTCTCCATTGTTGGTGGGAGTGCAGACTGGTGCAACCACTGTGGAAATCCATATGGAGATACCTCAAAGAACTAGGACTACAGGTCCCATTTGACCCAGCTATTCCCCCTCTGGGTATCTTCCCAAAAGAATGAAATCATACCACAGCGATATATGTGCACCCATGTTTATAGTGGAAGAGTTTGTAATAGCTAAAGCTTGGAAACAGTTCAAGTGCCCATCAACTGGAAACTGGATAAAGAAGATGTGGTTTTTTAATAAAATGGAGTACTACTCAGCCATAAAGAATGAGAAACTAGAGACATTTATAGCTAAATGGATGCATATCGAGGCCATACTCTTAAGTGAAATAAATAGGACACACATGTGTAAATTCTGAACAGTTTCTCTAGTGTGAGAAACTGAAAGTGTAAATAAGGATTAAAATGATTAAAATGAATACTTGATAATTTGAAATAGGTAGAAAAGGTCCAAAGGGGTAGGGGTGGTGGGAGGAGAAGGGGAAAGGGAAGAAGGGAAAGGAAAAATTATGAGAAAAGAAAAAAAAAAGGAAATGAAGTCTGTGTAAATAGGGAAGGGCAGAGGGGGTGAAGGCCACACAGGTAATGGGGGAAAAAATAAGAACTAAGATACACCATGTACAGGTACAAGCACCCAATGATAAATGTAAACGTATTGTGTACCTAAAACGTACCAATAAAAGAATTAAAAAGAAGAAGAAAAAAAAGAACAGTCATTGCCAACTTAGCCATTTGAACACAGGCAAATCGACCTAAGTATGTTTTCTTACCTAGAGTTTAAAGTTTAAAATTCAATTTTTTGTTTTAATGGTGTTTGTTTCAGAGATGTTAAAAAAGTTTTAAATCTAGTTTTGGAGTGGATAATGCATTTATATGGTCCAAAACATAAAGATCACATCTTCTCTCATTCTCTCATCTGTCTCTGTTCGTTAGCCCTCCCCAAAGGTAATCGACATTATGAGTTCCCCTTCCACAGGTATTGTATGCTTCCTCATTCTGTTTTTTTTTTTTTTTAAGCTACATACTATTCTGTTTTGTCAGTGTAACACAGTTTACCTAGCCTCATAGCAATGGGCATTTTGGTTACGTCTAATTTTGATTACAGATAGTGCTGCAACTAATAGCTTTGTACATATGAGCTTCTTGACACATGGGTGAGAAAACCTATAGGATAAACTCCTAGAAGCGGGATGTCTCAAAGTGTATGTGTATTCTTAATCTCACTAGGCATTGCCAAAATGCCCACTACAAAAGTACTTCATAGTCCCACCAGCAATAAAGAATCTTCAGAAAATACCATTTAGAGGCAGACATAATGGTGCAGGTCTGTAATCCTAGCATGCAGGAGGCTGAAGCAGGAGGATCACTGCAAGTTCAAGGCCAGCCTGGGCTTCATCATGAGTTCAAAACCAGCCTGAACTACACAGTGAGATGCTGTCTCAAAACAAACAAACAAACAAACAAATGGTTTAGGATTTTGCATACCCCATAACTTAATAATTCCACTTCTATGAATTTATGCTACAGAATGCTAAAGAATAGATGGTTCAAAGAAATAGCTAAAACTGGGCATGGTGGTGCACTCCTATAATCTCAGCTACTCTGGAGGCTGAGGCATGAGGATTGCATGTTTGAGGCCAGCCTGGGCAACTTAGTGAGACCCTGCCTCAAAAAAAAATTTAAAATTCAAAATTCAAAAATAAAGGGCTAGGAATGTAGCACAGTGATACAGTGCTTGCCTCTCATGTGGGAGACCTAGAATTAAATTTCCAGTGCTTAAAACAACTACAAACTGAAAACCTAGAAATGTAAAAAATATATTAAGCAATGTACAATACAGTGGAGTACAAAATAGTCAATGTGTAACCATTATTCATTAATGTGAAGTAAATGTAGTATATGGTCTAGTGAAAAAGCTGGCTTTAAAACTAGTGTACAACACAAACCATTCATGTTTTTAAAAGTGTATTCATATTGAAGTTTGATATTTTTATACACACAGCAAAAGATTTGGAAGTAAGTACAATGAAATGTTAACTGTGGCTATTTCTGGCTAATTATAATTTTTAATTTTAACTCATTTCTATATCCTAAAATTTCTAGTTAAAATGTGTTAACTGAAACATGTCAGAAGTTAAAGTGCCAGATGGCCTACAATTTAAAGAGAATTTTTTTAGACGAAAAAAAATCCAGTTCAGGAAGTCAATGTGTTATTTGAAATATTATGAAAAAAATCAATAGAAAATCTCACCCACGTCAATGAGCAGTTTTGGTGTCACTAAAATTTCACCTTGTGGCAGATTTTGAAAGAACAAATAAGAAATGGGAAGCAATGAGATTGGAAGGTAAAATTAGTGATTTCTCCTGCTCCTCAGAAGCAGCACGGTGGTTGCCAATGTCTTAAGGCACAGCACGTCCTGGCTCAGATGTCTTTCGTGTGAACCCACCAGTGCTCCTGGGACCAGCTGCCTCTCAGGACGGTGCTGACAAAGGGACAAACACTGGCCTGAAAACCACAACCAAGAGGTGTGAGGCCTAAGTGCATCATTCCCTGCTCTCGATGTTTGGAATCCATTTTTTGGTGTGTGCAAACCAATGCCATGTTCACAGGGCTGAAGCAGAAAGAATGGACTTTGATTCATGACAGGCCACTCTATCCTGGTTATTCTCTTCTTACTGTGCAACAGTTCACTGGGTACCGTTTAAATTATTTACCTTAACATTGTTATCTAAGTCCATTTTCTGTTGCTATAACTGAATACCACAGTTGGATTACTGTGCCCAATTCATTAAGAGTAGCCAGATGTGGTGGTGCATGCTCCTAATCCCAGGTCTTGGGAGGCTGGGGCAGGAGAATTCCGCCAAGTTTGAGGTCACCCTGGGCTATCTAGTGAGTTCTAGTCCAGCCTGAACGACATAGCAAGACCCTGTCCCAAAATAAATCTGAAGAATAAAGGGTTACTCAGCTCAAGTTCTAGAGACTAGGAGGGTCAAGACTGAGGGGCCACCTCTGGTGAGGGCCCTGCTGCTGGTGGGATCTACAGAGCATCACCTGGCAAGAGGGGCACATTCGAGACACAGCCAGACTCGCTTTTGTGACAGTCATTCTGGTTCCCATTATCCCCTAATGGGGACTGGATTTCAACATAAGCTTTGTGGGGACAGTCAGACCAATAGTGAAGGACACAGAATAACCTGGTCAGTGTCTCACCATCCTGTCAGACCGCTTCAGATCCTGCCTGTGTAAATGCTGTGCATACCCTGCCCTGGGCCTTTCCATCCTCCAAAGAAAACCACTGTCCTGGTGTTCATCATTCTCATCTGAACTCTTATGGCCCTACTTACAAAACTGTACATTGTATTATTTTCTTATTCAAATTTTGTAGCAATTTTGCTGTATTTTATGTATCACTTGGCAACTTGCTATTTCCACTCGTTTTGGGGGTTTTTTAGGTTTATTCCATGTTGATATACAGTGGACCCTTGACTTATGAACTCTATTGGTTTCAGAGGGCTTGTTATAACTCAAGGTGAGTGTGAATCAATACAGTTGACATCTGGATGTTTACCTGGGTACACACTATAGATAACAGGAGGCAGATGAATCTTCCTAACTAACCCAAGTTGTTCATATGTCAGGCTGGTCATAACTTGAGGGTCCACTGTATTTAGATCTACAATTTTTGTTCCAGTACTGGGGATCAAACTCAGGACCGTGAGCTTGCCAAGCAGGTGCAGCGCCACTGAGCTACATCCCTGGCCCAGTTTTACTCCATTTTTAACTGCTCTGTAATTATTCAATTTAATTAATGTCAACTTATCTATCCAATCTCTTGTTGATGGGTATTTAAGATGTTTCTCTCTCGGATCATACAAATCATGCTGCAAAGAATCTTTTTAAAAATATTTAATTGGTACATTTTAGGCACACAATATAATGACATTCATGGTTGGAAATTTGCACCTTTACATAGTCTCTCTTGGTTCTTATTTTTCCCCCTTCCCCTGCCTCCCTTCAACCCCTCCATCCCTCCCTATTTACAAAGACTTTGTTTCCATTTTTTCATTTTCTCATATTAATTCCATTCCTTTCTTTCCTTTCCCCTACCCCTCCCACTGCCCCTTCCCCTTTGCCCCCTTTTCTTCCTATTTCACATTACCTATTATACCTTTTAGTCCTTATTTACACTTTCAGTTTCTCACACCAGAGAAACTATTTGGTATTTACACATGTGTGTCCTATTTATTTCACTTAAGAGTATCGCCTCAATGTGCATCCACTTAGCTATAAATGTCTCTAATTTCTCATTTTTTATGGCTGAGTACTACTCCATTTTACAGAAAAACCCCACATTTTCTTTATCCAGTCTCCAGTTGATGGGCACTTGGGCTGTTTCCAAGCTTTAGCTGTTACAAACTGTGGCACTATGAACTTGGGTGCACATATATCACTGCGGTATGGTTCTTTTAATTCTTTGAGGAAGAAACCCAGCAGTGGAATAGCTAGGTCAAATGGGACTTCCAGTCCTAGTTCTTTGAGGTATCTCCATACTGATTTCCACAGTGGTTGAACCAGTCTGCACTCCCACCAACAATGCAGAAGGGTTCCTTTCCCCCACATCCCCACCAGCATTTGTTACTGGTTGATTTCTTGATAGCAGCCATTCTTTCTGGAGTGAGGTGGAATCTCACTGTTGTTTTCATTTGCATCTCTCAAATGACCAGTGATGTTGAACATTTTTGCATATGTTTATTTGCTATTTCTACTTCTTTGTCTGAGAAATGTCTGTTCATTTAAGATGCCCATCGTTGGACTGGGTCTTTAAATATGGGAGGTCTGATTTTTTTATGTTCCTTATAGATTCTAGATAGTAGACCTTTGAGGAACAGTGGGTGAAAATTTTTTCCCTCACTGTGGGTTGTCTCTTCACATTGATGGTGGTTTCTCTTACTCTGCAGAAGCTTTTTAATAAGAAGAGATCCCACTTGTTGATAGTTTGTGGTAGTTCACATGCAACTGAGGTTTTCTTCATGAAATCTTTTCCTACACCAATGTCTTCAAGTGTTCTACCTCACCTCTGTTCCAGTTGATTCAACGTTTCTGTTTTAATATTTAGATCTTTCATCGATTTTGATTTTAGTTTAGTGCATGGTGAGAGATATAGATCTAGTTTTAATCTTTGGCACATTGTAACCCAATTTTTCCAGCACCACTTATTAAAGAGGCTATCTTTCCTCCAGTGAGGGTGTTTGGCTCCTTTGTCGAAGATGAGGTGGCTAAGTGTGTCTGGAGTTGTTTCTGCATCTTCTAATCTGTTCTGCTGGTCCTCCAGTCCGTTTCTTTGCCAGTACCATGCTGTTTTTATCACAGTAGCTTTGTAGTATACTTTCAAGTTGGGGGTTGTGATACCCCCTGCCATGTCTCTGTTACCTAGAATTGCTTTTGCTATTCTGGGTCTCTTCTTGTTCCAAATGAATTTTTGGATTGTTTTTGCACGGTCTGTGAAGTATGCTGCTGGGATTTCAATTGGGATTGCATTGAATCTATATAGCAGTTTTGGAAGTATGGCCATTTTCACTATGTTGATCCTTGCTACTCAGGAGGAGGGGATGTCTTTCCACTTTCTAATATCTGCTTCAATCTCGTTTCAGAGTGCTATAGTTTTCAGAGAAGAGGTCTTTGATTTCTTTTGTTAGGTTGATTCCTAGGTATTTCAGTTTTTTGGATGCTATTGTGAAAGGAATTATTTGCTCTAGTTCTCTCTCAGTGGGTCTGTTGTTCGTGTAGAGGAAAGCTATTGATTTTTGTGTGTTGACCTTGTAACCAGCTACTTTTCTGAATTTGGTCATTAAGTCTAGAGGACTTTTGGTGGCGTTCTTGGGGTCTTCTATATAGAGTATCATGTCATCTGCAAATAATGACAATTTGACTTCTTCATTTCCTATCTTTATTCCTTTTCTTTCTCTTGTCTAGTTGCTGTGGCTAATGTATCCAAAACTGTATCGAACAGGAGTGGTGATAGTAGACATCCTTGTCTTGTTCCTGATTTTTATTTTGGTACCGGGGGTCGAACTCGGGTCCTTGCACTTGCACAGCAGGTGGTGAAACCACTGAGCTAAATCCCCAGCCCTGTTCCTGATTTTAGTGTGACAGATTTCAGTTTTTGACCATTTAGTATGATACTGGCTGTTGGTTTTTCATAAATGGGTTTTATCAGATTGAGGTAGAGACTGTCTATTCCAATTTTTTGTAGAGTTTTTATCATAAATGCATGTTGGATTGTGTCAAATGCTTTTTCTGCATTTATTGAAATGATCCTATGATTTTTGGTCCTTGGCTCTATTGATATAGTGTATTACACTGATTGATTTGCATATGTTGAACCATCCCTACATCCCTGGGATGAATACCACTTGGTCAGGGTGTATAATCTTCATGATATTCTACATTCTCTTTGCTAGTATCTTATTAAGGATTTTTGCATCTATGTTCATTAGTGAGATTGGCCTATAGTTCTCTTTTTCAGTTGGGTCTTTCTCTGCTTTGGGGATCAAGGTGATGCTTGCTTCCAGGAATGAATGCAGGAGTATTGCTTCCCTTTCCATTTCATCGAAGAGTTTAAACAGTAGTGGCAGTCATTCCTTTCTAAATGTCTGGTAGAATTCGGTAGTGAAGTTATCAGGACCCAGGCTTTTCTTAGTTGGTAAGTTTTTCATTACGTTTTCAATTTCATTGATATTGGGTTGTTTAGAATTTTTAGATCTTCTTTGTTCAACTTTGGTAATTCATACATATGTAAGAATCTGTCTATTTCTTCTGTGTTTTCCATCTTATTGGCATATAGCTTCTGGAAGTCGGTATTGATGATCCTCCGGATTTCTGCTGGGTCGGTTGTAATTTCACCCTTTTCATTCCTAATTGCATGGATTTGGGCCTTTTCTTTCCTTTTCCTGATAAGGTTGGCTAAGGGTTTGTCAATTTTGTTGATTCTTTTGAAGAACCAACTCTTGGCTTCATGGTTCTCTTAGTCTCCATTGCATTGATTTCTCCTCTGATCTTTATAATTTCCTTCCTTGTATGAGCTTTGGGGTTGTCCTGCTCTTCTTTTTCTAGAAGATTGAGGTTGAGCATCAGGTTGTTTAATTGGGCTTGCTCTGTTTTCTTAATATGCATATTCACTGCTATGAATTTCCCTCGTAAGACTGTTTTGTGTTCCATAGATTCCAATATGTTGTATTGTCATTGTCACTTAACTGTAGGAATTGTTTGATTTTTCTTTAATTTCCTCTGTGACTCATTGGTTATTCAGAAGTGTGTTGTTCAATTTTCATGTGTTAATGAAATTTTTGCAGTTTCCTTTGCTATTGATCTCCAATTTCATTGCACTATGGTCTGATAATATACAGGGGATAACTTCAATTCCTTTGCACTTAAATACATTCTATGAGTGAGTAAGTGGTCCATTTTGGAGAATGACCTATGTACAGCTGAAAAGAATGTGTTCTGATTTTGTGGGGTGGAATACTCTGTAAACATTTGTTAAGGTCATTTGTTCAAGAGTTTGATTGAGTTCTAGTATTTCGTTGCTTTTTCCTTTTTTTTTGGTACCAGGGATCGAACTTGGGTCCTTACGCTTGCGCAGCAGGTGGCAAAACCACTGAGCTAAATCCCTGGCCCTCGTTACTTATTTTTTGTCTAGTTGATCTATTTGTGACAGTCGGGTATTGAGGGCCCCCACTATTATTGCATTAGTGTTTATATGATTTTTCATGTCCATTAGTATTTGGTTTATATAGTTGGGCTATATCACTAGTGTTTGGTGCATAGATATTTGTGATTGTTATCTCTTCCTCTTGGATTGTTCCCTTTACAAGGATGTAGTGTCCTTCTTTGTCTCTCTTAATCAGTGTTGGTTTGAAATCTACTTGATCTGCAAAGAGGATAGCTACTCCTGCTTTTTGGGGGGGTTCCTGTCACATGGAGTATTGTTTTCCACCCTTTAACTTTCAGTCTATGAGTTTCTTTTTGAATGAAGTGGTTCTTGTATGCAGCACATTGTTGGATCCTGCTTGACCCATTCTGGCAGTCTATTTGATTGGTGAATTGAGACCATTAACATTGATGGTTATAATTCATACATATTGACTTATCATTGTCATGACTTTTTCTTTTTGTTGGATTCTCCCCCTTTGCGTTTCATTTCTTGTCGTGCTGGATGGATTCATTCTGCTGGGCTTCCTGGGGTTGTGTTCCTCGTCTTTTCCTAGGATATTGTCTAAAATATTTTGGAGTGCTGGTTTGGTATTCATGAAGTTCCTAAGGTGCTCTTTGTCATGAAAGTATCTTAGGTCACCATCAATTTTGAAAGATAGTTTTGCAGGGTACATCAACCTGTGTTGGAGGGTGTTTTCCTTTAGGGCTTGGAATACATCACTCCAAGCTCTTCTTGCCTTGAGAGTTTGCATTGAGAAGTCTGCTGTGATTCTGATGGGCTCTCCTCTGTGATTTCTTTTTTTTCTCTAACTACTTGTAGAATTTTGTTTATCTGTTGGGTTTCTGGAATCTTAACTATTATATGCCTATGTGTAGCTTTTTTTGATCAAGGCTAGCTGGAGTCCTATATGCCTCACTTATCTGTATGTCAAGTTCTTTTCCCCTGCTTGCGAAGTTTTCTGCCATCACTTCTGTGAAGTTTTTATCCCTTCTGTACTCTCTACTGTTTCTTCATTGACTCCGATCAGTCTTATGTTATTCTTCTTTGCATCATCTAGCAGCTGCTGGATTGATTTCTCATGGTCCCTTACAATTTTAAAGAAATTTTTCTTTTCCTGGTTACTAATTGCAATCTTATTTTCTATATCTGAAATTTTGTCCTCACACTGGCTCATTCTGCTGTGTAGACTTTCAATGGAGTTTTTAATTTCCTGGAAATCTGTTTGCATGTTTTATGGGTTCCATTTGTTTCCTATGTTGGGATTCCATCATGTTCCTCAGCTCCCCCATTTTTTTTATGTGTCCTTTTTAGATTTATTAACCATGTGTTGCACTATGGGCACAATCTCTGCTGTTATCTGAGAAATTATTTCTGATTTCATTTTTTCCAGATCCTTTTGTTGCCAGTTCAGGGAGTCCAGGTAGTTGCATATCAGATTGTTCCATCTTGTTTCCCTTTGGGGTTGCTGAAGGTGATCTGGAAGTCTGGTTTTGAGTTGTGTTTACATATATTCTCATTTTGATGAAGGGGGGGGGTGTTGCTGGCACCTTCAGGGCTCACCTCCTCGGCGCTGGGAGCAGTGCTATGGCAGCCTAGGAGCCTCTTCCTTTGTGCTGGGAGTGGTAGTAAGGCAGTCCGGAAGCCTCCTCCCCTGAATCAGCCATCTCAAGAGCAGCCTGGCAGATAGAAGCCACAGCTTCACCTCAGCTCCCAGCGGGTCACCAAGCTCCCAGTGCTCTCCGAAAAGTATCATCTTATATGAATTCCCTTGAACATATATAGATCTTATAGAATCATTGGTTCAAAGCAGATGTTTACCTTCTGCTATGGTTTGTTTGGATGTCCCCCCAAAGCCTCATGTTTTTGCTGAATCTAGAGTGTGTGATTGATCCGTGGTGGGGCTAGGTCCGAGGGCACTAGGATTAAGGGCATGAGTGGTACTGTCCCAAGTAGTCTGCATAAAAGGGGCAGAGACACTGTTAAGGTGCCTTGGTGCTTCTGCTGTCTTCCACAACCATGAACTGCTGCCACTCTGCCACCCTGCCTTGGAGCCAGCTGATTACAGACTGAAACCTCTATAAACTGTGAGCTAAATAAGCCCTTTCCCCTTTAACTGTGGGGGTTGGGTATTTTGTCTCAACAAGAGAGAAAAGTAACTAAGACACTTTCTCTTTACTAGATTCAAAATAGATGTATCAATAATTTATACTCATACTAGCAGTGCATTGGAGTTCCCATTTCTTTAAATACTTTTCAACACCAGAGGGTGCTGACATTAATATGGAATCTTACATGTGAAATTAAAGAAATGCACAATGAAATGACATCACTTCTTAAAATGGCTGAAAATAAAATGAAGAATATCACAATAATACTACCTAATGCTGAAGAGGGGGAAGGACAAGTGCAACTCTGTATATGGCTGGTCAGAATGTAAGGCAGTAGTCACATGACCTAGCAACTTCACGCCTAGGTACTTACCTGAAAAGACTGAAAACCACATCTATATGAAAAGCTCTATGTATATACAGTAGATTTACACATAATTATTAAACTCTCGTCAGAAAAGTTTGTGTCTACTTGGGATTAAGTGTGGCTAGGGATGAAAGTGGAGCACCATTCAAGGAAGTTAGGACCCTGTGGGAACAGTGCCCGTCAAAAGAACATGCCCACAAAAATCTGAGTATACTCACTATCACTTGACAGAACTTAGTATCATGTTATATACAGGGCCAGTCCCTGGAGATCATGGCCCCTTCGAGGAGACTGTTAAAAATCAATTGTGGCCTGCCCACAAATATCCTTGGAAGCCAAGAAAAACTCCAATAATTTCTTATCTTCCATCAGGACCAAAAAAAGTCATTTAGATTATAATAAATATGTCTTGGGATGTGACAGAAAAGGAACTAGTGTGGGGTTTACAGATAAATACAGTCACATTTGAATTTTAATAAGTAACAATTTTTTACCTGGGACATACTTATACTAAAACTTTGGCTAAAATTCATATTTAAGTGGGTTTTTACTTGCTCACTATGGCAACTGTTAATTGGCCTTGTTTATATTTCCACAGAAATTCCTTGAACCCTTCACAACAGAACTTTTCAAATGCATTCTGCGTGAATCAGAGTACAAAGTGAAGATAGCCTCACAATTAATTATGTCAATGACAAATACCTAAATTATAAACACTGCCCTACTAAACTTTGTCTAAAAAGATACATAGTGGGTCTATATGAATCAAAAAGGTGTTTTGTGCTTGTAACATGGAGAACAATTTAATTTTGTAAAAAAAAATTTAAAGGACTAACACATTTTCTACTCTCAAAAGACTACGTACATATTTATGGGAATTCCTCCTTGGTGTAAACTCCAGTTGGAGTACGTCAGCCTTCACTGATGACAAGCTGCCACATAGGGGATTCTTCCTGTGATGGGATAAAAACCCATGTGCACACATAAAAGTGAAGTAAGAAGGAAGAACGGACAGGGAAAGAAGGAACAATAACTCATCAGTTAAGGAATATTTAAGAGATGAGACTGTTAAACAAGTCTACACTTGTCAAACGGTATTTTAACATTATCACTTTCTAAAGGAACCCTAAGGACTCTTTTAAATGTCTGGCTTTCTGCATAAGGATTACCAATTAAAAAACAAAAAAGGCAGAAAGAATTCCAATTGAAAGTAATTTTTCTGAATTTAATAAAAACAGGTTTTGACCACCTTACCGTGTGTTAGGTGATGGACCAGCCACTTCGTGGGCCACACCGAGGACTGAGGAGCACTGAATGAACTAATCCTCTAGAAGGGCAGAAACATCCAGACACAGTAACATTAACTCCAGGTAAGCGGTCTGGTGGACAGAAAGGAGGGCAGTCTTGTATTGTGGTAAGAAGTCAGCAAAAGCTTCATGGCAAAGTGGCTCTTGAGACAGCTCAAGTCAAGCAGGGATGAATGACAAGGGGAACAGAAGAGAGAGAGGTGGGGGGGCAGTGCAAGGGCAGAGCCACCTCATCACCCCGCCCCGCCCACTCCTGCGCAGGTCTACTCTGGCACGGACTTGTTCCTGCCGAGCTCTCCTTCCCTGTGCTTTTTACACCACACTCCCAGTCACTCTTCACATTTCCCTAACAGTACTCCTCATCCTCACTGGTGCTGAGCTGGGACTGTCACGCTCTCGGCAAGGCCTTCCCAGCCTTCATTCTAGCTGGGCTCTGTATCATGACTTCAAGGCACACTGTAACTTCATATGCTTCTCATTCCTACAGCAGAGAATCCCATGTGCTGTTTAACATGTAGCTGACTTGACTACACATTCCATGAAAACAGGGAACTTCTTTTGTCTTGTCTGCTTTTGTAGTTCCGGGGTCACTCTTAGCATAATTAGCATACTACCTGCCTCACAGAAAATAATAAATGACTGATGAATTACTTGTGGTTAATAGATTTTGTGTATGGTTGAATACTTTCTGGTGGTTTGGTTTTTTTGGTGCCAGGGATCGAACTCAGGACCCTGAGCTTGCAAGGCAGATAGCGGCACCACTGAGCTAAATCCCAGGCTCTTGTTGAATGCTTTTAAGTATCTTCACAAAGTGAAAGCTATGTCAAATTACAGGGCTCATTAACAAATTTACACAGCAAATGAATAACAGATTTGTGTAATTCAAAGCAATTTCACATACATAGTACGTAGTGGTTTTTTCAAATGTGCTAAGTACAACTGTCTTAAGGACAGGAAAACTATAAATTTAATACAAAAACAATAAAATCTCAGTGGAATACTAAAACAGAAAGCTACAGTCTTAAATATCATACTCTTTATAAATAATACCTTTAATTTTAGATATTAGAGAGTGCCTTTATACTTTTACTTTCTTAGTCACATGCAAGAGATATCTGAAGTTTAGGTAAATTCCAAATATGCCCAATATATGAACTGTATGTCTAGGCAATATTCACTTAATTTTGTAATCTCTTCCAGCCCCCAAATAAAAAGATTTAAGCAACGTTTATATAGCTCTTCAATGAATATGTAATTTTGCTCTCTTTAGAAACATTCGAATACTTCACTACCAAATTTATATCAAATACAAGGGTCAGTACTCAAACTGATAACTTACAGTTATCTTAGATTTATTACTTATCTTTAGATTATTATTGCTATGGAAGGAAATCATTAAAATATGTAACATATAAATTTAAGATTGACAGGTAGTTCCAACTAGATTTGAATGATACCTTTTTCATTTTTATAATTAAGTTCTAGAAATATTTATAGTAAAGACTGAAGAATATACTAGAATGCTTTGTTTTGTGAAATCTGATTTTCCAACTATAAGTTACTGACATTTGGGAAAAAGCAATCACTTAAATGAAAACTAAAAATATAAAGCCTATGTTTAAAACATGGCCTTTATTAATACTGACTGCTGAGCTTCATTTTTATTTTACATTGAAATACTTCTGCTTTGCAAAGAAAAGACAGAAAAGTGCATTTTACAGGGGTACTTTTTTGTTTTTAATTCTCTGAGAAGATGGAAAGAATCTGAATCACAAATTCACAATATGGTAAAATGAAATTAAGAAACAATGGTATCAGCAATGCTATGCGCCATCACTAGGGTTAGCTCTTTGTTCTTGTAAATCAAATCCTGATATACAGTCTAGAGCATCTAGATTATTACTCTACAGCATATGAAACACAGAAAAGGAGGTTTAAAAAACCCTCTCAATGTATAAACATGAATTTAAAAATTGTTCTTTAAAAAATCACCTTTTTACATAATGTATATGCAAAACTGCTTTAAATACATGATTTTGGGAGAATTATTTACAAGATGTATCAGTCTGTGAAACAATTCACAGACAAAGCATACATAATTGCTTTACTTAGTTGTTGCATCTCAACTTTGGGAGATAAAATTTATTCGGCAGTATAGCAAACATAAAAACTGTGACAAAGCATTTTAAGGGCAACCAAAACTTTGATCCTCAAAACAGTTTAAATACTAGGACTGCCAAAGTTTCTAAGTAAGGACCTAGTCTAATGATCCAGATGCCCATTTACAGCTCTGTTCTGAAGGACGGAGACACATGTCCCTTGCACAGGTGGGGCTGCTAGATATACCCTCCTGGAAAGGGGGCAGCTGAGAGCTAGTGTCATCCAAAGAGTGAATTAACCTAGAATTGTCTTTTTTTCCATTTTATTAATATTTTTAAAAATACATAAAAATACAACATCCAATGTCTGAATAAATATATTTAACAAGTTGCAAGATAATACCTTATTTTACACAAAAATTTCAGCTTTAGAAATCTTGTTAAATAGCTTCATTGTTGTTATATATTTCATTTTTGTATTTTTGTAACAAAATAAAAACTCTGAAATTACATAGAAAAAAGACAAAATATTTTTGTCAAGGGATAAGATAGTCCACTGAAAACTTATTCACAATTCCACTGTACACATTAATAAACATTAAAATATTTGCATAATTGTGTGCTCAAAAGTCCTATAAAAAGTGGAAGACTTATTACAACTGTAGTTTTCAGTTAACTACACTTCCTTTCACAATTTATTTTGTCCCATTTACACCTTTAAACCCGGGCACACTGCTGAATGTATACTTTGGCAGTTCTAAAGAGCAAGTGCTTCCACTAAAAAAAAAAACAACTCAGCAACAATAAAAAACACAAAACATAAACCCCCTACTCACCAAGTGTCCAAATACATGTTAGGGAAAGTGCAGCAGTAACTATTCAGCTGGGTAATATTTGATGTTTATCATGTGCACTTGCTTGTCTACGATTTCATTAACACCTGAAAGCTTTATTATACAAATTCAAATTTGCTAAGTGCCCTTTTTTCTATATCACAAAAATGAAAAAAAGAAAAAAAGAAAAACAAAAAATGAAGAGGGGAATTTTGACAAATATGGCAGGCTGCCTAACCTTCAATTATTTATCAGCTTATCTTTTGCAATAAGCAAAAAGAAGGGAGAAGGAAATAGATAACAATCCAGCCTGGGGAAGCATACAGGATCTACTTAGCAATGTCAAACCAGTTGAGTGCTTTCTGTGGTTGTCTGTTGGGATTTGGGAAGTTATGTCCATGGCAGCAAGGCAGAGGAAATGTTTATCACCTGCATTCTACAGCAAGGACATTTTGGGGGGGGGATGACGATGAGGGACTCATTCCAGTGTCTGATGAAGCCGATGACATGGAGGCCCCAACGTGAGACACTGCAGAATCAAAAGAACTGTATTAGACTCAAAAACACAAACACATGTAGCCAAGGGCAAATGAGAAGATTCTTAACATTATTCACTTCAATCATACACTGCTAGAATGTTATAGGAAAGGAAAACAAATGGCCGGCAAAGTATTCCCTTCGGCTCAAGGGAGTGGAATCAGCCTTTGATCAATTAAATAAGTCAACAGTTCAAAACAGATATCACAGGGCTTGGGAGTGCAGCTCTGGGGTACAGCATGGATTTAGCAAGCCCTCGAGTTCAATCCCCAGCATAAGTCGAATGAGGGGGCACCACACAAAATGCAGAGATAAAAGATAAACTCGTAAATCCCTGCTTGAAAGATCCCAAGAAGGAACTTGGCTTGGTCCAAATAAAAAAGAAGTTAAACCTGAAATAAATTCTCACTATAGTAGGGGATTCTGCTTTATTGTAGAGTCATAAGACTATAATAGAATTCACACAGCCCAGAGACTTTCCAGTAACTATCAGGTATCAGAATCATGAGGATGGAAATTTGGGTCTGTGATTAGGAAAAGTAATGCTCAAATGGCTTTACTATAATTCTTTAATAGGATATCACATAGATTAAGGATGACTATGTGTGCATGAGACACTTGACCATTTAATAAAATTTTTTCTTTTATCTTCTCTTGGGCTTTTAGAGTTTTCCTTGAAAAACTCTCCTGTCACCTGCCAATCTTTGCCCAGTTGTTCCTGTTTTACTTTGTTCTAATTTTATTTATTGGTATTTATTGATTTAAGTATATTTCTGTGTATGTGTAACTACCAGTAAGACATGTGACTCATGTCAACAAATTCTTCCACGTGTGCTAGAAACCGGTGTCTTAATCTAATAACTCATTACAAAAAAATGAAAAAGACAAAACAAAACCAGAGTGGAGGGCTCTCTGAAGAAATTTCAATTTACTAATTTGCTCTTTTTTTTAAGAGTAAAAACTGCTTACTGTTTAGCCTTTAAAAGAAAAAGACTGCTGGGAAGACAGCAGAGACTAAGAAGCAACAAATCAACCTCTCCAGACCCTGGAAAATAACAACTTGGGGAAGAAAAAGAGGAAGGAGGTGGATCCCAGGACCCAGGAAGGATCTGAAGGGAAAACTGGTTCCCATAGAGAAAGTAAAAAGACAGACCTCAATGTAGAAAATGGGGGAATCTTCACTTTCTCCCTGGGTCCTGGCTCCTGGTGTGAGAAAGGAAGACTGAATCTATGGAGACACAGTGAAAGTGGTGACTCCAGAGTCCTCCACGGAGAAACACACAAGTGGAGCAGAGTAGTGGATGGCGTGTGCTACAACAGCTGGTGAGTTACTCCAGTCCAAGTGACTGCCAAGTCCTCGGGGGAGAGTGCTTATCAGATGTCTTTTTTGGGGGGGGGGGGTACCAGGGATCGAACTCAGGTCCTTGTGCTTGCGCAGCAGGCGGTGAAACCACTGAGCTAAATCCCTGGCCCTATCAGATGTCATTTTAGAGAGGGACCAACTAAACCTGGGACTCAGAGCAACTGTGGGTTGGCTTCATCTCAGGGCTCCCAGTGTTAAAAAGCCACAGTGACTGGGTGAGGGACAACCACAGGAGATAGCCAAGGTCAGGGAGCTGAGGTCAGGCCAGCAAGAGACACCCAGAGTATTTATTATAAACTAGATGACTCAGGCTCTAACCTTACGACCAGAGGCCAACATCAGCCTAAACTTCTGTGTATTTGAAAGCACCAGAACCAGCATCCCACTCTAATCCTACTGCAGGCTTGCTGAAATTATACAGCTAGGATCTGGGCTCTGACTGCTTCCTTAGTTTACCAGCAAGAGTAGAGTCACACCCTGAATGGCACATTACCACAAAAATGTAAATCTCAGAAGATAATCACAGGCTTGAAATCACAGAGAAATTTCTTTTTTTTTCCATTGCTTGTGGGAATTTTGTTGTTCATTTTTTTGTTTTTATTTTCTTTTTGAATGTGAACATTGTTTTTAGTTTGTTTTGTTCTTGTTTTTGTTTATTCCTTTTTTCTTTCTCTCTCTTCTTCACCAGTTTCCCGAGGCTTGGGTAATCTTCCCTTGCCCTTCAGCCTTGCTTCTAATCTCTTTCTCTTCATTTATTTCTCTATTTTTTCCTCTTATTCCTTTTAAATTTTCTCCCCTTAGGGTAAAATTGCTCTACTGAGTGGATATTTACTGAATAAAATTTTCTGATTTATCTTAGATTTTGTTATATAACTATAAATCTTGTACCTTTGGTTAAAGGCAACAAATTAATAGTTATCACAGTTGGTCATTTTCCAATCTGGGCTTGATGCTATTGTTATTACTGATTGTACTACTTTAGCCAAGGTGACAGTTTTTATGATCAATTGATCTTCCCTGTATGCCAATACCAGGCTTGTCTGACGGGCATAAACAATATTATAGTCCAGTACCAAAGGACTGGGAGCTAGGCCAAACACGCAGCAACCTTTCATCCCTAATAAATTAAAGAGGCAGGATCCTGGGATAGACTTTCAAAAGCCAAAAGCCAGCTGCACTCAGAAGACATCTCTGAAAAGTAATCATTTTCTAAAGAGGTCTTGATACTAGTAATAAAGCCACCTATCATAAACAATTTATAAGCCTCAATAAAGAAAACAAATAAACAAAAAAATAGAAAATGAGAAAGCAGGGAAGCAAGATGCCACTCATAATCCCCAACTCACCCGAGGCAAATCAAAGGAGTATTAAGGAAAAAATCAAAACCCACTCAGCTGAATTCTATGAAATGGTACCAGCAGAAGTAACAAAACAGATCAATAAATCTTGACAAAAACAAACGAACAAAAACCAGAGGTAATTAAAAGAGATGATGACCACAATGATGGAAATGATTAGTGAATCTAGAGTAGATACAGATAGAAAAGAAACAACTGGAGGAGCTTAGAAAAGACATGGAAACCAAGATGCCCAACAAAGAAAATAAGTAAATTCCATAAAACAGACTCCAATTGAAATCCAAGAGATTCAAAAATTCTACTGAAAGTATACACAGCACAGTCAACCAATGTGAAGACAGAATATCAAATCTAGAAAACAAGGTTGTGGTTGGTGATCATCAAATAAAAGAACTCCTAAAAATAACAAAGGACCATGAAAAATCAATCCAACAACTAACTGCTAGACGATGTAAAGAAGACTAATATAACATTAATTGGAATCAATGAAGAATCAGAAGATAACACAAAGGACATAAAAAAAATCCTGTTCACCGAAGTAATAGCAGAAAACTTTCCAAGCATGGAAAAAGAATTTGATATACAGATAAGTGAGGCATATACAACTCCAAATAGTCATGACTAAAAAAAAAAAATTTTTTTCCCAAAGCATATGATAGACAAGACTCCAGAAATACAACAGAAGGACAGAATACTAAACACTATTAAAGAAAAGAAACAAATCACCTATAAAGGAAAACACATCAAAATCACAGTACGCTTTCCAATTCAAACCCTTAAGTCAAAATCAGCTTGGAATGAAGTATTTCAAATCCTAAAAGAAAACAACTTCCAACCAAAATTATCATTCAAAATTGATAGATACTTCTATGATATAGAATACCTGAAGAAATTCATGAGCACCAAACCAGCACTTCAAAACTTTCTGAAGGATGCTGTAGAAAAAGAGAACAATTCCAAGAATCTCAATAGAATGATTCCACCAGGTAAGGCAAGCAATTAAATAAAAGGGAAAGAAAGGGAACCAACAACAGGAAAATAATGACAAGGATATGTCAATACAGATCAGTTATAATCATGAATGTGAATGGTCTCAACTCACCAATCAAAAGAAACAGATTGACAAAATGGATCAAGAAACAAGATCCAGGGCCGGGGATTTAGCTCAGTGGCACCACGCCTGCCTTGCAAGCACAAGGTCCTGAGTTCGATCCCTTGTACCAAAAAAAACCAAAAACCAAAAACAAGATCCAACAATATGCTCCATATAAGAAACTTTTTTTTTTGGTACCCCAGCCCTAAAAGAAACACTTTTAACCCAAAAAGAAATTCATAGACTGACAGTAAAAAGATGGAAAATAATATTCCATATGAAAGGAACCCAGAAAAAAACAGGGGTAGCTATTCTATTTACAGACAAAGTGGATTTCAAGCCAGGACTGATCTGAAGAGCCAAAGGAGGTCACTACATATTGTGAAGGGCACAATCCAAGAAAAAGAGATAACAATCATAAATATATATGCACCAAATACTGATGCAGCACCTATATAAACACTAATGGATATCAAAAATAAGATAAGCACTAATATAATTGTAATAGGGGACCCCAATACGCCACTGTCACAAATAAACAGATCAACTAGACAGAAAATCAACAAAGAAATATCAGAGCTGAACCAAACCTTTGAACAAATGGGCTTAGTAGACATTCAGAGTGCTCCATGCCAATATAACATACCAGAATGTATGGAATGCAATGAAAGCAGTCCTATGAGGGAAATTTATACTGGTGAGTTCCCATGTCAGAAAAACAGAGTGTGCTCAAATAACCTAATGTTGTACCTAGAAAAAGAAAGAGCAAGTTAAACACAAAGCTCATACGAGGGGGCGGGGGGGGGGAGGAATTATAAAGATCAGAGCAGAAATTAATGCAACTGAGAGTAAGAAAACAATATGAAGAATTAGTAAACTGAAGAGTTGGTTCACAACGGACCCTCCAAAAATCCAGAAGATCATCAATATCTACTTCGAGAACCTGTACTTTAATAAGATGGAAAGTGCAGAAGAAATGGTCAGATTCCTATATACATATGAATTACCCAAGCTGAATCAAGAAGATATAAAAATCCTAAATAACCCAGTATCAGTCAATGAAATTGAAGTAATTAAAAAAAAAATACCAACAAAGAAAAGCCTAGGTCCTGATGAATTCACTGCTGAATTCTACAAGAACTTTAGAAAAGATCTAATGCCACTACTCCTCAAACTCTTTAATGAAATTGAAACGGGAGGATTGGGATGTAACTCAGTGGCACCACACCTGCCTGGCAAGCGCAAGGGTCCTGAGTTTGATTCCAGTACCTGGAAAACAAAAAAAAAAATGAAAGGGAAGCAGTATTCTCAAACTCATTCCTGGAAGCAAGCATTACCCTGATACCACAGCCAGAGAAGAACCCAATCAAAAAAGAGAACTATAGGCCATAGATGCAAAAATCCTCAATAAGATACTGGCAAACAGAATGTAGTAAATTATCAAAAAGATTATACTCCATGACCAAGTAGGATTTATTCCAGAGACGCAGGGATGGTTCAACATATGCAAACCAATAAATGTAGTATACCATATTAACAGAACCAAGGACAAAAACCACATGATCATGTCAATACAAGCAGAAAAAGCACTGGACAAAGCCCAACACCCATTCATAACAAAAAACATACAGAAAATTGGAACAGAAGGACTTTATCTCAATATGATAAAAAGCTATCTGTGAAAAACCAACAGCCAACATCATACTAAATGGTCAAAAACTGAAAGCTTTCACTCTAAAAATCAGGAAGGAGACAAAAATTGCCCACTATCACCACTCCTGTTCAATATAATTCTGGAAACATTAACCAGAGCAGTTACACGAGAGAAAGAAATAAAAGGAATAAGGATAGGAAAAGAAGAAGTTAAATTATCATTATTTGTGGATGACATATTCTACACACCAGATCCCAAAAACTCTACCAAAAGACTCTTAGAATTAATAACCAAATTCAGTAGCATAGCAAGATACAAAGTTAACATTCAAAAATCAGTAGCCAGGCCAGGGATTTAGCTCAGTGGTTCCAGCGCCTGCTGTGCAAGTGCAAGGTCCCGAGTTCCATCCCCAGTACCAAAAAACAAAACAACAACAAAAATCAATAGCCTTCCTGTACAAAAATAACAAACTCATGGAGAAAGAAATTAAAGAAAACCACATCCTTCAAAACAGAATCAAGAAAACTGAAATACTTAGGAATCAATCTAATAAAGGAAATGAAAGACCTATACATTGAAAACTACAGTATTTTTTTTTCCAGTACCGGGATCTAACTCAGGACCTTGCACTTGCAAGGTAGGCACAGTGCCACTGAGATAAATCCCTGGCCCCTGAAAACTACAGTATCCTGAAAAAGGAGAACTGATGAGGATATGAGAAAATGGAAAGATATCCCTATATCAGCCTAGTCCCTGTTCTTGAGTAGGCAGAACCACTGGAGTGAAAACGGCCATACTTCTAAAACTGTTACACAGATTTAAAGCAGTCTCAATCATAACATAGTGGCACACTGATTCACAAATGCTTTTTTAGGGTACGGGGTATCGAATCAGGACCTTGGGCTTGTGAGGCAGGCGTGGTGCCACTGAGCTAAATCCCCAGCAACAAATGCTTTTGTTTTTGAACGATTTGGTTCACAAATGGAAGTGTGACCACGGAGATCTTTCTCACACAACCATGAATGTGGCCATCTTTTCAGAATTGTGGAACAAATTAAGTTCATGAATTGAGGCACCAGTATACCAAAACATACCTCACATTACCAGATAAAACAATCCTAAAATTCATGTGGAACCAGAAGAGACCTAGAATAGCAAAAGCAATACTGGGTAACAAGGGGGCAGGGGTCATAACAATTCCTTACTTGAAAGGGATACTACAAAGCTACTGTGATAAAAACAGCATGGTACTGGCAAAAAAAACAGACATAACAATCAATGGAATAGAACAAGATGCAGAAACAACTCCAAGCACACTCAACTACCTTATCTTTTTTATTTTTATTGTTTTGTGGTACCAGGGATCGAACTTAGGTAGGACCGTGCGCTTGAGAGGCAGGTGGTGGAACCACTGAGCTAAATCTCCAGCCCTTCAACTACCTACAAAGGAGCCAAACACCTTTACTGGAAGAAAGACGGCTACTTTACAAAATAGTGCTGGAGAGGGCCGGGGTTTAGCTCAGTGGCTAAAAAAAAAAAAAGATTCTGGGAAAACTGGATTTCCACACACCAAAAATTGCACCTAGACCCATATCGCTCACCATGCACTAAACTAAAATAAAAATGGAGCAAGGATCTAAATATTAAAACTGAAACACTTAATTTGCTGGAAGAGAGAATAGGTTAAACTATATAAGGTATAGGAATAGGTAAAGACTTTATGAACAAAACCCTGGTCACATAGGAAATACTACAAAGCATCAATAACTGGGATCACATCAAATTAAGAAGCTTTGCACAGCAAAAGAAACCACCACCAACAGATTGAAGAGGCAACTCAAAAACTGGGAAAAAATTTTTTACCAGCTAATCTTTGGACGAAGGACTAAATTTAGAATATTTAAAGAACTCAAAAAAAAATCAGACCCCTCCCCCCAATTTAAAGACCCAATCCAAAATGGGCATCTGAAGTGAATAGACATACAAACAGCAAATAAATATATGAAAAAATGCTCAACATCACTGGTCATTAGAGAAATGCAGATTAAAACAACACTGAGATTCCACCTCACCCCAGAAAGAATGGCTATCATCAACCAATAACACATGCTGGCAAGGCTGTGGGGAGAGAGGAACCCTTACCCATTGTTGGTGAAAATGTAAATTGGTACAACCAATATGGAAATCAGTATGGAGATTCTTCAAGAAACTGAAATTGAGAGGTTCCATTTGACCTATCTGATCCCCTCCTAGGTTTATTCCCAAAAGTGTTAACAGCATCATACCACAGTGATGTAAACATACCCCTATTTATAGCAGCACAATTTATAATAGTTAAATCTTGAAAACAGCCCAGGTGCCCATGAATGAAAAGATAAAGAAAATGTGGTATTTATATACAGTGGAGTACTACACTCTGCCAAAAAGAAGGATAAACTTGAGTTGTTTTTAGGTAAATGGATGCACCTCAAGACCATAATCTTAAGTGAAATAAATTGGACATACAAGGTGAAATATTGTATTATTTCTCTTGTGTTAGAACCCCAAAGGGTAAACAAGGAGCACAATGAAGGATGGATTGGGAGGTAGGAAGAACACGTTCAAATGGGAAGGCTTAAGAAGGGAGAAGGGAGGGGAAGGGAAAGAAGGGAAAAGGAAGAAAGAATAGAAGTAAAAAATGGAACAAGGGCCAGGGATTTAGCTCAGTGGTTCTGCCGCCTGCCTCGAAAGCGCAAAGTCCCAAGTTCGATCCCCGGTACCAAAAAAAAAAAAAGAAAGAAAACAAAGCCTTTGTAAATAGAGAGGAGAAGAATGGGTGAAGGGAGGGGAGGCAAGAGGAAGTGGAGGCTGAGGCAGGAGGATCGCCGAGAGTCGGAGGCCAGCCTGGGCTACACAGTGAGTCTAGGGCCAGCCTGGACTACAGAATGAAACCCTGTCTTAAAGACAAAGCATACTGCAAATACATCTAGAAATAACATTAATGTGCTATGCACCTCCAGTTTTGGGGATACAGTATTACTCAAGCAGTTACACCAATGTGTTCTTCCACAAGAAAGACATAAATTACCCTTTCCTTGTATTTTTCCCAGCAATCGGCATTAACAACTCTTACACTTTTTCCTACAGTTCTACTGGTGCGTAGTAATTTCCCCTTGCTTCAATCTGATCACTAGTGAATTTGGGCCACAGGGCTCTTAATTTCTTTCCTGGTACTTTAGTAGAGCTTAGGGATCTAGCGAATATAAACACGTCTATAAACACTGAACTAAAAGTCACCCCCATACATTTTTAAGGTCTCACTCAAAGACACTACTCTCTGTGTGATCACTACAAAGTCACCTCTCCTACAGACTCCTAGATTGGTGAACGTCCCCTTTAGGACACACACTGTCCTACACTGTCCCACCTAACTGTCATGTACCTGTATCACCCCACAGGGTGCTGAGCACATGGTGTGTCCCATGCATGTGGCTGAGCTGCATCCCATTATAGTACAGCTGCTCAGCAGGTGACTTATGGCCCCACAAGAGTATCTTGAGAACAAGCCTTATGCCTTATTCACTTTGGTGAGCCTTATAACAACAGAGAGAGTGCCTGTGATTGTACAGCCGATACAGGAATGTGCAGCAGAGTGGATGTCTGAGGAAGGAAGCTCTTCCTGAGAACCTGTGCATTTAGCACAACGGCATGTGCTACAAAACAGGCCTCGCTGCTGTTCCAAAGTCTCCTTCTGATTAATCGGCTATGAAACCACTCATTAAACAACAGCAACAGAGAAGGAAATACTGACAAATATGTACATTCAGAGACCGATAAATCTCCAAAAGTGATAGGATATATATGCTGGAAAAATGGGAGGAAGTTTGATAAAATTACCTTCTCTGTCTTTCTTTTTTAATCTTTTTCTGCGCCTGTCTATGGTTGCAACTTCAGACTTCAAAGACATGTAGTATTTCCTGATTTCCTGTAGTTTTTCTTGGAGAAAAGAGATTCTTTCTGTACTGTTCATGTTATCTAATTCATCTAAAAGGGGAAAAAAAAGTTAACTGGGATTTAAAAATAATTCTGTGTGGAAAAAAAACCATGGTAGTTCTTTTAAAAATTAACAAAAGCTCTTGTTTATTAATATCTATCATCTTACGCTAAATGAAGCTCTTGAGACTGGGAAGACCTGAGTTAAATTCATTATTAAGAGTTGTTTAGGACCGGGAATTTAGCTCAGTGGTTCTGGCACCTGCCTTGCAAGCACAAGGTCCCAAGTTTGATCCCCAGTACCAAAAAATAAAAAAAGAGCTGTTTATATATTCCAGATTTTCTGTATTAAACATGTAATACTTAAGTGATCATAAAAACATAAGAAAATGTCAACATGAAGCACTATATATAAAGGGCACTTCGGTTTCACCGATTTATAAAATTCACACATGCTTCGTAACTGGACATCTTCTTGTAATACTTATCGAGGTGGTGTTATAAAAGTGCACATTTGCATTAAGATAACAAGTTGTGCTTACTGATTTGGAATACCTAAGACTTGTTAATTCATTACTCCTTATTTTATTAGCACTAAGCCAAACTGACAGGTTAAGATAAATTCCAGTTTACGGTATACAGTCAGGTTATCTATGAGCTTCTTACTGAGTTGAAGGGTCCACTTATACGTCCTGGGGGAGGAATTGGGATGCTTTTCTCTTTGCTTCTCTTTCTCTCCATCTTTGATGTGAGGAGAGATTCTGGCAGGAGACCGAGCAAGCTTTGGTGGCTTAGATACACTAAGATGCTTAACTGGAGTACATTTACTTGAATTGTTTACGGCAGGAAGATCTTCACTATCACTGCTCTGTCCTGTAACAGGAATAACAAAAGTTTACTTAGAGACTACCGTTTATAAACCCTCAGAGAGCAAAGTGGAACAGATCATGCCATTACACTTCTTAGTATCAGAAAAAAAAAAAAGTATAAACGCAGAGGTTTATAGCAGTTTAAAAAAAAGAAACACGCATCAGTATAAAAATGACTAAAAAATTATGTATTACTGAACACTTTGCTAAAGTTATTAAAAAGAATGAGCTAGAGTTCATTAGAACAAAAATGGCAAGCTAATATATATTGTTAAATGAAAAAGAAAGGTCATAAAACAATATAGTACTACTCAATTTATATGAAAGCAAAACATAAAAACAATTCAAGAGAGGACCAACTCAAACTGTATATAAAGTATAAAAAAAAAATCTCGATGATACATACCCAACTTTTAAAATAGAGTAAAATGTGAGAAGGTATTTTTTTACAAGCCTGCCTTTCATTCTCACCAATCTATCCTAGGGGAGGGTTTGGTTTTCCATAATAACAAGGTGGAACTCTCAATTTTTCTTTTTTTTTTCAAACTCTACATCCAGTATTCATTTTCGAAAGCCAAAAGCTAGGCTTGCCTACTGAAAAAGCAAAGTTGAAGGTTGCATGCTCAATTCCCCATTTCCTTTCCTATCTGTTCTAATTGTTTTTTCACCTCAAAAAGAGAAGTCTTTTTCTGAAAGAAATAATCTCTTCATTTACTCTTAGAACTATCTACTCCAGCTCCTCTAGAATGTCCCTACATAAATTACACATGTTTTTTTTCCTTCAAATTCATCCATTCCCAGAGGCTACTCCCATGCTTAGAACTTTCCTAACCTTAGAGAGGACGGGAGGAGAAAAATTTCCTTTCAGTGGACACTTCCTTCCCTTTTATTAGGGTCACATTTCTTTTCTTTCTTTTTTTTTTTTTTGGTACCGGGGATCAAACTTGGGACCTTGCACTTGCAAGACAGGTGGCAGAATTACTGAACTAAACCCCTGGCCCAGGGTCACATTTCTTGAAAGAAAAACTCTACTCTCCTTACCTCCAGACCTTCTAAGCTCACCTCTGTGCTCTTTTTAAGGGTCCCAAATACTACTGGCCAAATTCTATAGTATTTAAAACTTCTTATTCCAACTCACTCAGCATTTACTGACCATTGCCTCTGGTCCACTTCTACACTCCTATACAAGGTTACCCTAGATAGTCTTACTTTTGGTCCTCTTTCTTTTCATTCATACGTGAATCCTACTGATTTCTCAAATCTTTTTATTTTGTCCTTCCTTTTATTGCCTTAGTGAAGCCAAAGATTCTTTTTTTTTTTTTTTTGGTACTGGAGATCGAACTCGGGTCCTTGCACTTGCATAGCAGGCGGCGAAACCACTGAGCTAAATCCCCCAGCCAAAGATTCTTTTTAAATCTTTTAAACTTTTTAGTTGAAGTAATCTTCAGACTTAGAAAAAAATTGTATAAACAACATCAAAAAATTTTATCTAACCTATTAGACAGTAAGCAGTCTTGCCACCCTTGAGTACCTGTGTGTGATTTCTTACAAAAACATTCTCTGGGTGCTAGTTATCTCCTGCTGCATTATACATTAGCCCCAAACCCCGAAGTTTAAAACCACAAGCGTCTGAAACAAACATGTCCTAGTGTCTGAGGGCAGGATCAAGAAGCAGCTTAACTGTATGACCCGGTTCAGAAACCTCTTGAGGCTGCACTTGAACTTGGAGCCAGGCCTTTGGCACAAGCTGGAGGATGTGTCTCCAAGACGCCTTGGACAATCCCCAGCCCCTCACCTCGAGGGCTTTTCGGTTGCCCGAATGGCCTCACAGCACGGGAGCCAACTTGCCCCAGTGGAAGGGATCCGATAGGCAGGGAGGACTGTGCAGTGCTTGTTGTGATCTCTGAAGGCACCACCACTTCTAATGTTGGAAGCAGGTCCCACCCTCAAGGGAGGCGAGTGAGGGAGGATACACTTCTTGAAGAGAAAACAATCTCTGAATTCGTGGCTACGTCTTTACAATCACCATTAATGCTACAGAACTATGACGCAGCGGTCAACATCTAATCCCCAGAGCCCTGCTTGACCCAACCTACACCTCATAGCAATGGGACCCAAGTGCAGATCATGTATTATTTTGGTCACATCTCTTAAGACTCCTTCAGGGCTGGGGATTTAGTGCAGTGGTTCCGCCGCCCGCCTTGAAAGTGGAAGGTCCCAAGTTCGATCTCTGGTACCAAAAAAAAAAAAAAAAACTCCTTCAAACCATGTGGCTGCACTCTGGAGGCTGAGGCAGAAGGAGAGCTACCAGTTCAAGACCAGCCTGGACTACACAGTGAGATTCTACCTCAAAAAACTAAAAAAAGAGAAAAAAGTGGCTATTTTCAGAAAATAATAAACCAATGATCAAACCACCCAGCTGCAGGAACGACTGCCACTGCACACTGGTCAGCACGGAAGCGCCCACCTGCTCCATTCTTTTCCCTTTTGGCCGCAGCACTTGTTCGTTTCGGGGTACGCTTTTGTTTTTTTGCCATTAATCCACCATTTCCGTCACTTGGCCTTTTGTGACCTGAAAAAAGGGGAAAGAGAATTTGAAGAAAAAGAAAAAAGAGCAGAGGTTTATTTACTTTACTGTACACTGATCCCTATATATACAGGAAAATAAAAGGCAGTACTTAAAACTCCCAGCATCCATGTTTGGTTTTAATGTAAGGCAAATTCTTTCCCTGGCTAGTCTTACCCTTCTCTCTGCTCTCTCTCTCTTGTGCACTTAAACTGCAGGCAGCAGGGCCTGAGCTGGCCTCGAAGCTGCTGGCCACAGGGCGCTCTCGCTCACTGGGACCCTCCGGGGACTCCTCGGTCGTGCTGTCCACCTCAACGGTGGCATCGCTCTCGCTCCGCACGCTCCGGGACTCATCCTGACTCAGGCCCAGCGGCGATGCTGCTGATAAGTCGTGCTGGCTGGTGGGCAGGAGCGCGTGGGGCACAGAGACCAGAGAGCTGACCTCGGAGCTCTGCACGGCCATGTCCTCGGTGCCCGGCTTGTCCTTGTCATCCAAGTCATCCAGGTCCACCTCGTGGCAAACCAGGGTCTCGGGGCCAATCAGCGGCATGGCGTCCTCCTCCTTGAGGGGCGTGCTGGCAGTCTCTTTGGTGTGGTGCTCGAGCTCCTCACAGGCCAACTCCTGTCTGCACTGGCCGGCCTCGGCTGTCAAGGACGGCATCCCTTCATTCTCCGGCTCAAAGTGCTGTTCCAAACGCAAGCTCTTCATCCCCTCGGATCCAATACAGTCACTGGTCCTCTCCTGAGAAACGCTGTTCGTCATTCCCATCCCATTCTCCATTCTTAGCTTCTTCTCAGGTGATGAGTGTCCTAGTATTTTCCGTTTCAACTTCCTTTCTTTCCCATACTGGTCGATTTCATCTCCGGCAGCAGAGGAGAAGTTTTTACTGTCTAATGAAGAAAATTCAAGACTATGAGCTTCTACATGAGGCTCACTTCCTGTGTCACCCTGGCTGAATGATGAAATCTTTATAATTTCTAAAGAAATATCTTTTGTTTTGCTTCGCCTTCCCTTGCCTTTTGGAGATTTTTCTGCCTCCTTTTTCACTTCCTCCCCCTGTTCCATTTTGTTTCCAAAAAGCTGTACTATTTGTTCATTCTCTCCAACTTCCAGCTGCAGGGTTTCTAAAGGCTGCACTGCTACTCTGTCATTTTCTTTTACCATATGTCCAGCTATCTTTGGGTTTTCTTCATCTAGTTTGTCATCATTTAAATTTTCATTTTTTTCTAATTCTTCTTTATTATCAGGAAAAAGTTCTTCATTTATCAAACTCTTTTCTAAAGGGTCTTCTGTTTCACTATCAGATGAACAAGAGTCTGCAAAAGGAAATACTGTATTAGTCAGGCTTCATTACTAATTTTATAATAAAACTTTATGATCATGTCTTAATAATGTTGTATTGTAACAAAAATTCCTCTTAATCATAGGCCTTTGAATATTCCCTATACAAGCTGGGTATGGTGGTTCACACCTGTAATCCCAGCACTCGGAAGGCTGAGGAAGAAAGATCACAGTGAATTTGGGTCTGGGCTGCACAGCAAGTTCAAGGCCAGCCTGAACTACACAATGAGACCCTGTCTCAAAAAGAAAAACAAAAAAGAATACTTCCTACACAAATTTCCTATATAAAATAAATCATGACATTTGTACTGAATTTTAGGGAGAATTTCAAAGTAAAATGTGTGAAAATATATTACATAGAATATTCAATTCTGTGTAAGTAGCTACTTTGTAATCTTCATTAGTATATTTAGACCACAGTGTAGCATAATAAAAAAAGTCAAAGGACTAGTAGTGAAATATGAATATCTTAAATGGTCTGACCTAAGATCTAGTAGATACTGATTAATATGTATGATGGTCACTTTGTGTGCTAAGAAGGGAATATGATATTTCACTTAATTACGAAGAGACATTTAAAATGAGCAACATGAATTCTCAAAACTTTAAATATTCTTATTAACAGACATGAAAGTCCAGGCAAGCCACCTGCTTGCAAAAGAAATCATTCCCTTTACATTAGACAATTCTTTAATAAAGCAGGATTCCAAGACCACGTAAGAACTGTGAAACATAAACATCCTGCCCACATCACACTTATATACTAAAGTTCAAAAAGGCAAACGCTGAATGTATTTTTTTAAGTGAAAAAAGTGTATAAATTTTTATTTTTTGGTTGTCATAAAATTCATTTTTCTCATGTTAAAAAAAAACTTCTTTCATGAAGTAGTTTAATAAGGGTGCTATGTTTATTAGCATCACACTCTAAGCAACTGAGCTAACCAGCCTAGCACTGAGGCTTCTATGTTTAGTTGTGTAGGTTGTACCCTACATAAGGACATGCCACCTAAGAGAATAGGTTTTACTTTGTGAACATCTGTGCATCTGTGTATTATGGCAACATTCCAGCAGATGGCAGTGAAGAGAAGAGATGCCTGCTGGTAACTTGCACAGGGCACTAAGGGTAGCTGGACTGACTACTGGTGACCTGTGGTTCACAGCATTTCTCTTGAGAAAAGGGGCGTTGTACAAGACAACCATTTAAAATGTCTTAAATTACAAAGACAGAAAAGAATAAAAGCAGAATAAAATATTTGCACCTATACTCATCACAAAACATGCCTATATGGCTGTGCGTGGTGGTACACACCTACAATCCCGGCACTTGGGAGGCTGAGGCAGGACTGCCATGAGTTTGAGGCCGGCCTGGGCTGCATAGTGAGTTCAAGGCCAGGCTGAACTACATAGCAATACCCCATCTCACAAAATAAAAACAAAGACAAAAACAACAACAACAAAAAAAACAAAATAAAACATGCCTATACCACAAGCTTTGTTGACAGTTCTTAGGTGAAGGGCTCTAAACGTACAGGAGATACTGGTGCATGCTTCAAAAAAAAAACACAGCACACAGTAGAGACCATGAACTTTGCTCACTATTAAAATGGAATATTTCTAAGCTATTAAACAAAAGGTATTCCATGGCTAAAATATTCCTAAATTTTAAATTTAAAAAATAGCAAAATGAGCTTTGGCTTCAAGTTAAATTTTGTAGTTTAAATCATATGAGATGAAAACCTGGGTGATGAACTAAGAAGCTTCCACACAGTGCAGTTTCACAGTCAGGTGCCACACAGTAATGTTCTGGGTGGCGACAGCCATGCACATGCCTGACAGTGGCCTTCTGAGATCACACTGCCCAGGGGCGTTGGGGCTGCATATGGTGTGCGTGTACTTCATGATGCCTGCACAAGGACCACACACTTCTCAGAATGTATACTCACTGTTAAATGATGCATGACCATATAAATATTTTTGTTTTTTAAAGTATTCAGTGACCCTCGAAGTCAAGCACCTTCCATTCCAACTGACAGGGGAGCGATGGGTGGCCAGTACCTGATTTCCCTTCGCTGTGCACTGCTGTGGGCAGCCCAAAGGGCACGCCCGAGGGCAGGCTGGATCTCAGAGGGGGCCGCCCACGCTTCATCCTCTGCCTGTCTTCCTCCCTCTTCTCATCCTTTTCACTATCTTCTTTATTCTGGGCAACAACAAAGAAATGTGTGAGAAGGGCCAGGGCTTATGGAAAAAAAACATTCTACATCTCCCAGGAAAACTATAATTCACATAAACACACACACACACACACACACACACACACACACACACACACACACACACACACAGGGTCAGTCGTTGTATGTTGACTCCTAATTTGTACTTACAGAAAAATTAAAGACTTTTCTACCTATGGATGTGACTCTGATGTTGTACAATCTGAGACACTGCACTTATCTTGCCGTACCACTGCTGGGCCCTTCCCCTGCCCCTCCTGTCCACTGGAGACCGAGAAGCTGCCAAAGAACCAGGCAAATCTGCAGCACAGAGGCAGGAGCCTGAGGGGGTGGATAAGGCTTCAAGTGCCCAGCACTTGTGTTTACAACTTTACTATTTGCTCCCAATGTTTAAAATCAGATTTCACATTTTTAAAAACTTGGTGGTTCCCCAAGTCCTCAAATTCAGCAACCCATGGGCAGCACACCCGCAGCAGAAAAGTGGTATACAATATCCCTACTGAGAACTGAGCGCTCCCATTTGGCACTGCCCGCCTGACTTTACCCTTTTCCTATAAAGAAAGGCTCCATGGCATGAGTTTGAAACCCAGGCTCCAGGGGTTGCTGGTTATCAACTCTTCATCAAACGATGTGGTATTGTATTTAAAATTTTTAGTTTATTAGCTCCCAAGTTAAAAAGAAAATATCTTATCGAGATGAGATGGTTATTACAGTGAGAAGGTAAGATCTATAAAAAAACAACACCGAAGCATACTTCTAAGTAAAAGAAACCAATTTGAAAAGCTATGTTTTATGACTCTGGCTATACGACACATGAAGATGAAACTACGGAAAGGGGAGAGAGTAAAGTATCAGCAGCCGCCGACATTCGAGGCGAGGTGTGGAGGAGACTTGGCCAGGCACAGGGCATTCCTGGAGACAGAACTGCTCGCACGACAGCAGAATGCTGGACACGTCCTTGCACACCTGTCCACCTTACAGAAGGGCCACACCTAGAGCTGGGTTGCACCTTCAGTACACACTGCCCCGATTTAAATCCTGGGTCAATGCAGGGTCATTTTTTTTTTTTTTTTTAAACAAATGCAGCGCTCCGGTGGAGGATGACAATGCACTTAAGGGGCAGAGGCTTTATCCAGGACATCACTGTACCTGCTCCTCAGTTTCCCTGTGGCCCTTTAACTGCTCTAAAAAGGGACAACATCTTTTAAGAAAAGATACAATTGGAATAATTCCTATGTGCAGCAAAAAGAATATGAACCTACAAAGATACCTTAGCTTTCTTCTTTTGTTTTTTCTTTGGTCCACCTTTGTCCAAAGGCCAGATGATCCTGTCAGCCTTCACCCACTCATCATACCTTAAAAACAAAAGTGTAACATTTCACAGTGACACCCTGTTTGAAATATATTCACCGGACTAAAACAACAGTGAGATAAAAAGTCTGTTTCCAGTACTGGCAGGGATGGGAAAGGCGCAGGGCTGGAGCTCAGGAGACCTGTGCCATAGCTGTACTGGGCACCTGTGAGTCTGCCCTCAATAGGGAAAGGGAAGACCATTCATTCCCTAAGAGTCAACAGCTTTAGAGGGCGGTGTGGGTAACTGACTCCAAAAAGATTCACAACTATTCGCACTTCTTTGTTTTCCACCATTCCCATAGATTTGACATTTTTAGCAGATTCTGTACTGCTTTTTATTCTATTAGAGAATAATAAAGAGAAATTAGATAAATCCAAATCGGCAATATGACTGGTTCCAGATTATTTTATCAAATCTTTTGTAAGTTCTCTTTTCCTCCCAAGAATTCTCTCTAGCTTCTAGTATTTCTAATAAAAATTTTGTTCTGAACTGTGTCATCTTTAAGGCCCTGAGCTTTCTAAGAGATACATGATTATCTTTATGTAAGTTAGTTCTGTTTAACTCAAGCTGAAGACTCATTTCCTCTGCATCTTTTTCCAAAAGACTGATGTCACTCTTGAATTTCACTTTACCAGTCCAAGTTACTAGACTGAAACAAGTAATTAAACTTCCTAGAAATACTAGAAATAAAATCACTTTTTCTTTCTTTCTTTTTTTTTTTTTCATTTGTTTTTGAGACTGGGTCTCACTATATATCTCAGGCTGGCTTCAACTTTTCAACAATCCTCCTGCCTCAGCCTCTGAGGTGACAGAATTATAGGCATGCACTACCACATGCACCTCTAAAACACATTTCTTACAGACTGCATGTAGTTGTACAGGAATTTACAGCATTCAATCAAAATCTAAGATCTGAATATTTAAGTAATAAAACTACAGGCAGTCTTCACATGGAAGTGTACCATGCTGATAAACTCACGTGTCTGGGAACTATAACTTACTTTACAAACCAGATACCATGGAAACATGCAAAGTAAGGACATGATTTCAATTTGCACAAATTTCAGCTGTGATGGTATCATGATATCTATATATCATTTGAAAACACTAGATTAATGCAATATTTAAAGTTCTTTTCCCCTTTTTAAATATGTAAAGCTTTTGAAACAGAACTGGCTATAAACATTAGACTGGACTTAGGTATCTGTAATTCACTTGGGAAGAGTCATCATTTGGCATTTATGAGGACCTACAACATGCCAGGAACTGCAGGAGAAGTGTGGAGAGAATTCAGAACAAGGCCTGGGTATCGTGCAATTCAGTCTCATATGAAAAACAAACACGTAAGAAAATCAAGTACAGTCTGGTAAATGCAGTAAGAGCTATACACTGATCCAGGGGTAACAAAGAGTTAACTGTTCACTTCTCAAATCTCCCAGACCCAGGACTGATCAGGGATAACTTGGTCCAGACCACACTGGCCCAGTCCAAGTGGCACATCATGAGGTACTGCTAGTAGCAACGGCAGTCCTGGGACTTCCCAACTAGAGCCCAGGACTTCCCTCACACTTGCGGTGCTCGAGTTTAGAAATCCAACTACACACTTAGGAAAATAGGCACTGTATCTCAATGGGCAGACCAGCTTTCAGGGATATGGAAGGACACGAGAAATCATGTGAGAAACCAGCAGGTGACTCAGGAGGAAGACAACAAGAACCTGAACAGATAATAAAATGACCACTGATTAGGGTCACGGAAAGATTAAAAAGATGAGCAAGGACAGGAAGGAAAAATACTAGGAAGCAGAACTGAGACACACAAAGATGGTAAAGAGTGGATAAAATCTGAGATGAGAAAGCAGCTATATAGTGCTTCAACTGCAAACACAGTGAGCCAGAGCTGGTAAGCAGTCCTTTCTCTCTGAATTCAACAACACGCGGTAAAGAGAAATTTTAAAAATACATAATCTATTTATTAAGTCCATTTCCTTTAAACCGATGCCAAATTTAGGCCGGGGATTTAGCTCAGTGGTTCCGGTGCCTGCCTTGCAAGTGCAAGGTCCCGAGTTCAATCCCCGGTACCAAAAAAAAAAAAAAAAGAAAGAAAATGATGCCAAATTTAAAAACAAAAACAAAAACAAAACAAAACAAAAAAAACAAAAACCAAGAGTTATCAGTCACTGAGCACTTACTAAGGGCCAGGTACTGTTCTAAGCTCTTTACAGGTTAATACAAGTATTACTGTTATTTTCCAACTTTTCTACAAACAGGCACTTTATCTTCCCCAGTTCAAGTGATGAAGGAATTGAGATATCAGGGAACATATATCTTGTCTGTAGAGAAACTCTGGAGCAATATGGGTAGATCCAGGGAAAACTGAAATTTCCAACACACACGAGTCTCTAGAGAGGAAAGAATAGCCCTTGACTTTCAGGAATTGGCCTGGCACCAGGCTGGGTCTTACGGTTTATATCTAGATGTTCCCCAAAGCCGCATGTGCTGATGGCAGGGTAGGGGTGGGGGGTGCCGATCATGGGGGCCTGATCCTGGATTAGTCCCCTCATGAGTTTATAGCTAACTGCGATTTGGATGTGAAGCCTGGTTGGAGGAGGTGGTCACTGGGGGGTGTGGCCTGAAAGGGTCTGTCTCCCTCCTCTTCCCTCGATCCCTCTGCTTCCTCTCTCCCTTGCCAGGTTCTTTTGCCCTGCCCTGGAGCCAGCTGACTAGGGACCGCAACCTCTACAAACTATGGAGCCAAAATAAACCTCTCCTGCTTTTACTTGTGGGTATTGATTATTTTGTCCCAGCAATGAGAAACTAAGACACTGCTGGGCATTGGTGTTGCTTGAGCTCTTCAGTTTCACAGAACATCAATAACAGAAGACAAGTCTACTCTGTCCTTGTGCCTATGATGGATTAAAAAAAAAAAAAGCAGGCGTAGTGGTGCACACGTGTAACCCCAGCACTTGGGAGGGGAGGACTGCAGGAATTCAAGGCCAGCCTGGGCTACATGGTGAGTTAAAGGCCAGGCTGAACTACAAAACCTTGTCCCCAAAAACAAACACACAAACAGGAAAAAAACAAAAATGAATGGAAATATGGTTTAGGGATGGAGCGCAGCAGTAGTGTGTTCCTGGGTTCACATCCCAGCACTGCCCAAAAAACAAAAGGGACTATCCCTAATCATGTCTGAACATAGGGGGAAAAACCAGGAAGAATGTCCGAGCCACCAAAATGACTAAACATTCTTTTTTCCTCTCATGAGTCACTGTTACTACTTCGCTAGTTGTAGCGTTAACCTTGATGTAGGCTTTTCTCCTCCTTGCAGTAAGACTTATTAAGAAAACTTATCATAAAATGAGCCCAGCTTCCTGACCACACCCCGTATCAGAGCGAAGTCTCATTTCCATCAACCTTCCCCAAAGTTCCCTAACCGACGATCACAGTGAAGTCCTTTCCAACATTCTTCTTTATTAATTAACCAAGTTAGAATTATTAAAATGCATGGCACAGCTTTATTTCAGATAAATGACACAAAGTCTGCCTAGCTGGGTGCTGCAGGCCTGACATCTGGACCACATGCTGCAACAGCTTCACAGGACCCTGGGCTGTCTGTCCCCTGCTCCTCTGCACCTTCTACTTCATACTGGGTGCCCTGGATCCCAAGTTCCCTGATCTTCCTCACCGTGGACAAGTAAGAAATCAGCTTCTTCAGCGGCAGGACCTGACAGTCTTTCCCTGGAAGCTGACACAGTGTGGAAAGCAATGCAGATGTCAAAGGCTTGGAACACTTAGAATCAAGGGGCACTCCGTTGATACCCACACACACATATACACCTCAGCTGCTTCAGCTCTTCACAACATTAAACTGATCTTTCCTAAACACTCAACAATTGCAGTGCTAAGGAAATACTTTCTTGCTTACCTGACATTCCATCCATAATAATGTACTAAGTATAAAACTTCTCCATCATCGATTTCAGTGCTTTTAATGCTGGCTTCGTAGATTTTCTGAGTTTTCCCTCGTCCATATTTCACTTTCACTTTGGTTCCTGTTAGACAGGGTTCCGTGTCTTCCTCATCTTCTTCCCCTTCAGAGTCACACTTGCTCTCTGTTTCTTCCCTGCATTAAGTTATAACACTGATAATGCTACTGATAACTTACTAGAGAAAAACATGACAAACGCTAAGAAGAACCCAAAGTGCAGAATATTCACAACCTAAGCATTACCTTAATAACATGTCAGTGGAGGAGGAGAAGAAGGAGGAGAAGGAGAAGATTTTTATGGACTACTTAGGAATTTATTATGCACTGTACCAAAAGTAAATCCATATTCTTAAAGGCCAATCAGTAACCACAGTTAATGATGACATGGAGCCAAACAAGTCACTTTTGATACAGTAAAATGGAACAATATGCTCTGAAAGTCTTTGGATTTGTACTGAAGAGCCACCTGATATGTGAAAATGATGTAAAGGTATTTCAGAACTTCCTACAATAAAATTATCTTAATCTAGTTTATTATTACTTTCTGCCCATTTTAGAATAGCCCTTAGTAAGCCTGGTTTCTTTAGTTCCAAATAATGGACAAGGGCTACCTTAGTAATCATGTCTTTGGCTAGTTCATATTTAAACAATAAATGTTTAAGTATGAGAACACTTCTTGACACTGAATAGCACCAGGAGAACAAGGCTGTACATATTTTGGGTTGATTTCTATTTTTCCACTCTCCTCCCATCAGATCTTCTTTGATTTGATAATCAGATATCAAGGAGATTCAGGTATTCCAACAATATTTTTAACATTTTTACCATAAAACATTCTCCAGGTGGGCTGGAGTTGTGACTCAGTGGTAGTGTACTTGCTTAAGTAGACCCAAGGCCCTGGGTTCAATCCCCAGTGTGGGGTGGTGAGAAAAATTCTCTATTAGTCCCGGGAGTATTCAGATGTGAACTGCATCAAAAAGTATTACAAGAGGCTGGCTGGTTATTTTTTCGCTTGGTACTGATGACTTAACCCAGGGCCTTCACATTAAGCTACATTCCCTTCCCTTTCTTCAAAATTTTAAATTTTGAGTCAGAGTCTTGGTGAGTTGTCTAGGCTATGCTCAAACTTGCGATTCTCCTGCTTCAGCCTCAAGGCTTAAGAAGAGGTATTGTGCTCTACAATAAATACAGGGCATTATTGTGGTGCCCCTTAGAGGATACAGCTCCAAGAAGCTTTGGCAGGCCATTTACAATGGGAATGTATTCTCTCCCAGCATACCTTCCAATAACTGCCTGGAGAGGTACTTTCAAAACACTATGAGAAAAACTAAAACAGAAATCTCAGTTGTTTCCCATTTCTGTGATTCCTACTAAAGATAAGAATACAGACTGTGTTTATTATTTTTCATACTCAAGTCTATGAATTTTTCTCCGAAGTATATCTTTGTTCCCTTTGCAGATCAATCATAAAGTCCTTTAAAGGCCACATATTATTCATATGGACAGATATATTTTGTTTAATGCTCAACTCCAATTATTGCCTCCCTATTTCTCCTAACCCTAATTACACTTCACTACAGAACGTTCATCTTTTTACTAACGTCTACCGCGTGGGACTGTAGTAGCTCCTGTACCTGCTGGCGCTGAATCTAATCACCTCTCCTACTCACTAATTACTCCTGTTTTTCTAAATACACCTCTCTCGATAGTTAGGTTTCAGACGATGTCAATCACTAGTTCAGCAGGTCACCTCTCCTAAAGGTAGCTTCACAATCCCACTTCCAGACAATTTAGCCTCACATGACACAATGCAAAAGTGACTGTGGTGGAGAGCTTGTATTTTCAAGTAAGCGTGTTATACTGTCATTCTTCATTTAATATTTCACTTTTAGTATTATCTAAAAATTAGGAAATCCATTGACAACACTTACAGGATGGCCACCTACAAGCATGGTCAGACATTACCTTGACCTTGCTGGGCTGCCTAACCTTTCACATTGACGTCAATTCAGTCCACACATGTCTAGTATGTGGAAAAACCATTTTCACTCAACAGCAAACATGATGGACATTAAAAAGCTAAAATTTACTGGTGAGATGTGGGGCAAGAATGTATCTTTCAAACTTGAATCAGGGGTGCATGCCACTTATTCTAACACAGTAACTTGAAAAAGAAAACTGTCTGAGACAAAGCTAACACACAGAAACATCTGCTAGTACTGTGCACCCGTGTCTGTTAGCTTTCCCACATTGTACCTTTTTTAAAATGGAATTTTTGCTGTCGCTGTTTCCTCTTGTCCACTTCCTCCATCTTTCTCCAGCTCCCTTCCCTGCTGTCAACTGCAGGACCTTTCTTTTGACTGGGTGGTGCAGCCTTCTTTGAGGCCACTGTTTAGGGCACAAGTGCTATTAAAATGGTGCGACCGGGGTATTCTCCAATTCCGGAAGGCAACACACATCATCTTCACAATGTGTCTCACCTTCATTAGACAAAGGAACGGAAGTCCCAATAAGAAAACATTCCTCAACCCTGAATCTCTAGCAGGAGCGAAGCACGGTCGTACCCGAGACAGGTGCTTCTGGAGAACAAACGTAAGATAATGTACCTCTCTTGGTTCTTCTCTTCCTCTCCCTCTGAGTCTCGGTCGGAGCCCTCTTGCTTTTTGACTTTCTTCTCTTTTGGCTTTGGTGTATTTTTTCTCCCCAATATTAGCCCGTTTTCTTCTTTCTCTGCAGTTTCATAGTCATCGTCTACATCCTTATTTTCTGAATCATTATCTCTTAATTTGTCTTCTGTTTTCTCTTCTTCAATTTCCTTTTTAATTGAATTTGCATCTCGAGCAATTCTCCTTCGTCCCTAGTGAAAAAGACAAAAACTTGAAAACAGTCATTACTACCAAGGGAGAAAAAAATGTAAAAACACATGTTTCCTTTAAACGTTTACAACAATGTCCAGTCTGGTCACTGGCTTGAGATAAGACCCTGAAAACCAATCAATTCATATGTATTTTCTTCTTTTTTGAAAGAATGTTATCGCTATCACTAATTATGTCCAGATTTACCATGATCCCTTGCCACAGAGTGCATAAAAAATAAAAATTTTCTCCTGGGGCTAAGGATATAGCAACTCCATCCATCCATCCATCCATCTGTCAGTCTTTTTTGTTGATTGTATTTGATTCTATTTTTGATATTTCTTGATTATAATAAAAATTTCAAGTAAATTCCCTAAATGCTAATGACAAAAGTTTAACAACAGTAATAATATCCACTCCCTAAGTCCTGGCCTCCCCAAAATCTCTGTGATGTTTAATTCTACAGTTTATTACACAAACTTCACAGTGCCACTGTATTTGTGTGTGACTATATTTTAGCAAAACAGTAAGCAGATCTGAGTGAGGATGCGCAGGGTGCACAGGGGAGCAGGAACGAGTCACACCTGCTCAGCCCCTGCAGGCCCCACTGCCCACAGAGCTGGGAACCTTTAAGTACTTTCTCCATCCCTGTTCAACTATATCCCCGCACAGTGGCACAGGGGAATAGAGCAACTGTAAGAGCTGGCTACACAGGGAACAAGAGAGTATGTCACAATTAATATCTCAGTAAGCAAGCTTTTCTCCAGTTCCTAGGTGCTATTCATAATGCAAAGGCAAAAACCAAATTTACTTCTACTGCAAAGCATAAGAACCTAAGTTCCACTGCTGTATCCTTACACCTAGGCCACACCCAGTACCTGTGTTAGGTAAACGAATGAAAACAATTGTGACCTTTCCAAATTTAGGTCTGTGTACTTTTGTCCCAGAAACCCCATTTTCAGAAGTCTGGCTTCTACATTCAGACAAATGAAGAGGATGTTTTTACGTGTGCATGTACTGCAGCACTGTTTCTAGTAGTAAAAAACTAGAGAAAATCTTGGCGAAGATAAATGTTTCATTCATACTAGATGTCTTAGATGTCTGTAGATGTCTTACATAGGACAAGAAAGGTCTTCAGCAAAGACAAGGATGTCCACAATACATAACAGTATTATTCATCTTTAAAAGGGAAGGAAATTCTGCTACGTGGATGAACCTTGAAGACGCTATGCTGAGTGAAATAATAAACATTGTGCAATTCCCCTTATGTCTCCAGAGTTCAAATTCATGGATATGGGAAGCAAAATGGTGGTTGTTATGGGTTGGTGGAAGGAGGAATAAAGAGTTGTTGCTGAAAAGGCAGAGGATTTCAGTTTTGTAAGGTGAGACCACCCTACAGCTGGATGCTGAGGAGAGGTGGCACAGATGCACAACACTTCACGCCAGCAGACTGGCTCTTAAAAGCAGCTAAGATGCTAACTCGTATGTTATGTATATTTTATCACAATTTTATTTTATTTTATTTTTATTTTTTTTGGTACTGGGGATCGAACTTGGGACCTTGTGCTTGCAAGGCAAGCACCAGAACCACTGAGCCAAAACCCCAGCCCCATTTATCACAATTTTAAAAATAAAGTTAAAGTTGAAAGAAAAAAACCAAAAAAACAAAAGACACCTATGTGGACACTTCATGAAATTCACTAGAAGATTCTATTTGCAAGATGACAGTCAGAATGGTCAGTGTCAAAACAGTTTCTGGACAACTATAAAAGAAGGCAATTTCACCTCTTCCACTAAATTTCACTTCACTGAAAAGTAAGACATTTTACAGGAAAAGAAATTCTGTGATAAATCTGACCATGAAGCCTTCACTGAACACTGTGAAAAATGGTGGATGACTTTTTTTTTCATAGATCTTATGTATTAACTGGAGGGGAAGAAGAATTGAGATAAAGCTAGTGTGCAGCTGACCAGAGCTATCCACTGTGCTGTGAAGTCAGAGGGAAGAAGGCACCACATGAGTGGGGACACCCACTCATTCAACAACTTCTGAAAAGTATGTATCATGTGCTAGGCATTACTCTAGGTGCCTGGGATCTGCCAGTGAACAACACAGCCCATGAGCTGGGCACCATGGTGCGGGCTTGTAACTCTAGCTCTTGGGGGGGCTGAGGCAGAATGACAGCAAGTTTGAGTCCAGCTGGGGGTCTCAAAAGGGGGGAGAGATTTAGTTCAGTGTGAAGGTCCTGGGTTCCATCTCTAGTACTGAACACACACACACACACACACAGACACTCCCTTGCCTCTGTAAAATATGATATAGCACAGAACGAGGGAAAGAGAGACAAAAAAACCCAAAACAACAAAACCCCTAACAGAATGCATAAGTATAGAGAAGACAAACATGGGAAGGCGTGAGAACACCCAGGAGAGGAAGGAGGTACAATCTCAGATAAGGCAGCCAGTGAGAGATTTAATGAGGCGACATCTGAACAGAAGACCGGAAGGAAGGGAACATGTGAGACTGACTAAAGACGACAATGACGTGGACAGACACGGGAAAACAAGACAAAGGTTTTTTTTGAGTACAGGGAACAATGTGAGATATATTTAGAAACAGCTAAGCTATGGTTTGGCTGAAGCACTAAATTCTGTAAAATAAACTAGGTGCACTGTAGCACTTTTGTGTCTGTCTGAAAATGTCCACAATAAAAGTTTAAAAACAGTGCTTAAGCCAGATAAAACTACTCTTAATACTCACCCGTGGAGACTTTAATTCGAGCTCTTCTCTTTCACTCTCACTGTTTGAATCAGTAGTCTCCTCCAGTTCACTCTTTACTTCTATCAAAGGCATTTCTTGATCTACTTTTAGAGCCTCTTCCATGGATTCGTCTAAGTCTTTTTTTTCTACTTTTACTTTTGGTTCATGGTGGTGAATGGTTCTAAATTGAATATTTGCAGAACGGCAGTACTCTTCAAAACCATAGAGATACCTAAGCAAACAATATTTTGTTTTAATAAGTCTTGGTCTTTCCACTGAACTTGAATATTATGTTACTGAACACACATGCTCTCAAAAAGATAAGAATCTGGGTCATTTTTTCAAAAGCACTTTTTCCACATTACGAAGTTCTGGGTGTCTTGATAGAATTGTAAACAGAAATACCAATCAAATGAAAATGCTGAGAAAGCTAAGCCCTTAATAACAGAACATAGCAATCAGTTTTTTGTTCTGTTTCGTTTTATTTTGGTTTTGGGTTTTTGAGGCAGGGTCTCCCTTTGTAGTTCAGGCTGGCCCTGAACTCACTATGTAGCCCAGACTGGCCTCAAACTCACAGGGACCCTCCTGCCTCAGCCTCCCGAGTGCTGGGATTACAAGTGTGTGACACCATGCTTGGCAGCTATCACAGCTTTGACTTGAAAATTATTTGCCCCCAAATAGACTCCTTGATGTTATATATTTTAACTTCAGGGAGTAAATAATGCCTGCATCTTGACTTTGGAAAGAAAATCATTCTAACATGAGAAATGGAGTAGACTAGATGCTTTGAAGTAACTTTCAGTGATAAGCATCTACTAGCCTAAGCCTTTTCATACACTTTCTCTAATATTTACGTGTCTTAATTGAGGCCTTCTTCTTATGTAAGTTAATCCTGACTGTTGACTGGACTCAAGAGACTCCTGGAGAGGTGAGCGGATTGTGAAGGCATTAACCTCATCAGTCGGCTACTTTATAACTAATGTGCTACCTGGAGGTGAAGCCTAGCTGGAGAAAGTGGGCCAGGGCGGCATGACTTTGTGAACTACAACTGGTCCCTGGCCCCTTCCTCTCTGGTTCCTGTGTACCATGAGGTAAGCAGTTTTCCTCTGCCATGCCCCTCCACCCTGATGTTGCCTCCTTGGAGCCAGACTACCATGGACTGGAACCTTGGAAACCATGGGCCAAGATAAACCTCTGTTCCATTCTGCTGTGTGTATCAGCTGTTTGTCCCAGCAATGGGAAAAGTGACTAGTGTATTTGTTTAATTTTTATATATCAAAAGGAAAATAATTTCTGCAAATATGTATTCTTTAATAAATTATATTACTTACTTTCTATAAGCAGTTTTTACATTGTAGGAAGCAGCTGAATTCAAAATTGGAATGCCGAGGTCCATATAAATTTGCTTCCATACAGCACCACTATCAATCTGGAAAATTAAGTTTCTGTTTAACATTTTGCAAAGGGAAAACGTCTACGCTAATAGCCTATGTTCTTTAACAAAATGCATTATTAATGAAAGTGCATACAAAAATGCAACATTAGATGAGTAGGTGCACTATTCATCACATACATTTTTCAAAGAGCAATGTTATACTTACATTGTCACATCCACCCTGATGGTAAACCAGTCTAAAAAGTTTGAAGAGATTGAGATCTTTATATCCCAAAACAGGTGGTTTGTTGATTGGAGTGCCTTTTTAATACCAGAGGGTAAAAATAAAATATTTATTCATATGGAAAACACAAATTTCAAAAGAAAGCTATCAACTTCTAGTTCACCAAATTTCATTAATTGGAGGCACATATTTGAAGAACAATTCATAATGACATAAGGTTAAATAAACATTTTCTATATTCATTTTACAGCTTTGTGTGTGTGGGTATCTGGGTGTTGTATTCCTATCACTAATAAAATCACCTCTCTGCCAGGGAAGTGGGTAAAACTAACTGAAGCCTTGGGACTACAAGATACGGCCAAGAATGCTGCGGGTTCACTTAGGCACAGACATGCATCACGGAAAGTTTTAGAATACATAATTCTAAGTTTTAGAGTGGGGTTCATTCTCATTGTTTTAACATAAATGCTAGAGCTGTTGGCAGTAATCTGAAGGATGATTTTGACAGCCACAGAATGTCTACAGCCAGTTTATCTGAAGATTTTCTAGGACTAATGAATGTCAAGGAGTCTGATGATTTATAATGGTTCTATTTCTTCTACCTCTAAGAAATTCTATCCTATTCAGAATGAGATTGATCTCCCATTATGTTTAATTTGTTGACATCAAGGACTGGGCTAGTTTACTTGCCATATTTAGTAATAAGTGTATATCACATTAACACTGTAACTGGCTATTTTCTACTTCTGAATATAGTTTTTGGTTTTATAAGTCCCAGGGAGACTAAGTTTAATTACACCAAAACTACTTTCACACACATTTGTACACAAAATAGAAACTAAGCTTATTTGTATTCCAAATACTTAACAATTATCAGATGGAACGCATCCTTTGGCTTTAAATGAAATATGACACACTCATAATATTAACAATAAGGCACACATCTAGACTATAAAAGAAATGACTATTTTAAAATAAGCTCGAAAATACCTCTGTCTTCCATAAACTTATAAAGCTGTTGGAGGAAGTTGTCCCTCTCTTCAGGATCAAGTTCTTCCTCAGGCTGCAAAGAGAAAAATAAATGAATGTGCAGTGTAGTACACAGGAAGACACAGTGCTGCCTTCATGTCTGCAAACCTAACGTAAGGGGATAAAACTTTACTGAAGCTGGGAGATCTGAATTTTCTCACAATCATACAATGCCAGATTTTTAAAGGTCATTCCTCCTTTTTCAGGTTCTGGGGATCAACGCCCCAATCCAGGGCCTTGCACACGCTAGGCCAGCGCGTTCCGATGAGTTACACCTCTGGGGTTTAAGTCACACTGCCATCCAGCTGGTCTGATGTAGCTATGAAGACACAATGTCCACCATTATCCCATTCTCACACCACCTTTAGGGCCATGACGACAAAGGTCAGGAATGAGGGACAGCGTTGGGCCTTCATTTCATTTGTTCTTTTTTTCTTTTAACCCTAAAAATACAATGTGGCGCAAAGAAATGTGGCGGTAGACAAGCAGAATATTGACAAATGCAGCACACAGAAGTAATTTTGCTGAATGAATGTAAATCAGAGTTAACAAAGTCACAATGGTGAAGAGTTACTGTTTGGATGGTACAACGTTTTATAAAAATTTTAAATGCAATGAAAGAAGCCCTGTACCCCATCAGCCAATCTTGTCCCATGACCCCGCTTTTCTCATTTGCCGTTCTTGGGAGCCCAGGCTATACTGATTTTGCAACTCCTGACAAAACACAATGAGAACTATTTCCCAGGGAAGGAAACCAGGTATGTAGTTATTAATTGGGGTGTGTGTGTGGCTAAGGAAAACATTCTTCTAAGAAACAACTTTTAACCAAGACACTCATGTAAAGGCACAAGATCCCAATCATGAATGTAACTGTATTTTATACCGAAAATGTACCAATAAACTTAATGGGGGAAAAAAAAAAAAAACAACTTTTAGGCCAGGTGTAGTGGTACATTCCTGTAATCTCAGTACTCACGAGGCTGAGGCAGGAAGATTTCTATGAGTTTGAATCCAGCCTGGGCTACACAGTGAGTTCAAGGCCAGCCTGAACTACATAGCAAGACCTTGTCTCCAACACCAACAACCACAACAACAACAAAAAAAAAAAAAGAAAAAGAAACTATGACTATGAAAAAGAAACTAAAACTATGACTGTAAGCATTACCTTTTATTAATTATATAAACCTAACAATCTCTTCCGATACTGTCAAGCTCTTGGCTCTAGCCAAACAAAATGTATTATAGATTTCAATAAAATATTCTCTTTTCTGGTAGAGCACTTACAAACTAATATTTGGCAAAACTGTTTAAAATTCAGTAGCAATATGGAGAAACAAAACACTTATGTTTCTTCCATATAAATGATCATAGCTTAATAAGAGAACATTGCTTTCTTGTGTTGTAAGAATTCACATTTTTGTCTTTTCAAAGCCACACTGAAAGGAAAGGCAATTTTCAGGCAATAAATATTGATTGTTCAGTGTCCAGAGGGCAACAGGCACTTTAAAATTATGTTATCCTTTAAGAATTTTAAGAGCTAATAACACAGCCAAGAACAATAAACACGTAGTCAATTAAAATATATAATAAAATGCCATGAGTCAATCAAGGAAAGGGGTAAAATCTTTCAGTTATTCTTTTTGTTTTTCTCTCTTAGGACATCCATTCAGAATGATTTATAACTGAAATACGTCCAGCGTTATTAATTATAAAGGAACTTAAATCAAAGTTCTCATAAGCCTCAAAAATCAGCAATTTATAAAGTTAGTAATCACTATCCAGTTAAAAGAGATTATCACTTAATTCTCAAATCAAGAGACGGCAGTGTTTTCAACAGGTGAATTTTAAAATCTTGCTTTTACAAGGTTTTTAAACACCAATGAGTTCAGTCAGGAAAAACAAAGACAAAAACGAAAGAAAGAAAGAGAAAGAAAGAAAGAAAAAGAATAAAAGAAAGAAAGAGAAAGAAAGCCAGCCAGCCAATAGTCCAGCGCCCAAGCATCATTTCCTATAGGACTGCGGGTGCAGAAAACAAAATGACTACGCCGGGCCAGCAACATCCTTTGCCTGTGCCGTGTACTCACAATTTCTTCTCCTCACCCTAAGACCTCATTCAATTACTTGTGATCTTACAGAATTCAGTAAGACTGCTGTATCCAAGATATGCAAAAGGAATTCTTTGAACAGGCAGTGATTTAAACTCAAAAGATGTTTCTAAAAACAAACACAATCAACCTATCAATCACAAAATGAGCAAACATTAAGACCGTACCATACATTTAATAAATTCTTAATGAGTAACAAGACAATTTTAGCTGAGAGTGGTGGCCCATGTCTATTCAATCCCAGCTACTCAGGAGGCTGAGGCAGGAAGATCACAATTTTTTTTTTCTGGTACCAGGGATCAAACTTGGGACCTTGAGCTTGTGAGGCAGGGGGCAGCACTCCTGAGCTAAATCCCTGGCCCAAGCAAGATCACAAATTTGATTATAGCTTGGGCAACTCAATGAGACCCTCTCTCAAAACAAACAAACAAACAAACAAAAAAATGAAAAAAAAATGAGATACAGCTCAGTGTGAAAGCCCTAGGGTCAATATTTTTCTTGTGTAGATAAAAACCAGTGGTTTAAAGGCATTTTATCATAAAGTAGTGCATGATTAGAGTACTGTAGGCTCCATGAGGAACGATGCCCATGAAATTGTAACTGTAGGTGCAGTTATTAGGTATAAACACACAAAAAATGAATAAAAAATTCTACTTACAAATACCTGTTTGAGAGGAAACTTCTTTTCCACCAAGAATAAATCAAAAGATGAAGCTATAAGCAAAGTTTTAAGATATCTCATGGTTTTGCAAAAATAAAAATCGCTTAATTTCTTATAAGTATTCTTTGCCGTTATTTTTGAAAAGAGTGGTGTTGCTAGTCCCCTTGGAACTGGGCTTGCTGGAACTCGACGAGAACGCATCTTTCTGCCTGTGGGGCCTCTACCTGTGCCTGCAGCTCTCTGTGCTCACAGCGTCTGTGCACCTGCAGCAGCTCCCTCCCAGTCAAGACCAGAGGTGTCAAAGCCAGGGCTGCTGCCTCTCTCGGGTTTTGGAGCAGGCAAAGTGGAACTGCGAAGGATTCCCCTCCTTCAGTTAGTCAAGCACGTGAAGAGTGAGAACTAAGGGCTGAGTCAGGAGGATGCCCACAAGCCTGGGCTGAGTAGTGCGTTCAGGGCCAGCCTGGACTGCACAGCAAGACCCTGTCTCAAAACAAAACAAAAAGGAACTAAAGGAGATGTGAGGTCCTGTGCGTTCAAGAAAAATTAGATGCCTTTTGTGTTTCTTCAAAGTTCTCAGCCAAGAATGAGTTTCGTGGATTGGAAGGGGAGAAGGAAGCTATTATAATAGTGTACCATGAAGAGGAAGAAATGGCTGAGTTAGTCCTGCATCAGGTAATGGAAGGATCACCCTTGCCCTGAAGGAGGAAAAGGGAGGAGAGAAAGAGAAGTCAAGGATGAATTTTTTTTTTAGTTTACGTCTTATTCCTGCTTATAGTACTCAAAATTCCAAAGCACAGTGGTGCTCGGTAAACTCTGTGATGTTTGGGAGGCGCCTGTTTCACTCCCAACTTCATCACTGTAACTGACATTCAGTTTAAGATGCTCTCGTGGAATGAAATGACATCCGTGCACATAAATGGGGATTTTCTTCACTGTCTCACGTCTGCTGTGTCTGAGAACATTAACAATAATATAAACTCAAAAGAAACAGAAGGAAAAAGACACAGTGAGAAGAGCCCTTAAGACATAGGTAAGTGTGGCACAATCAATCAATCGCTGGCATCTGCCTTGGTCCTTTCCCAAATACATTCATTGGAAACTGTGTATTTATTTATTTATTCAGAAATGGCATAAATTCCAGTGAAGAATGGACTTTCTACCCTTTTGTTGCGATGGGAGATGAATAACCATAATTCTTTAAATAATGCATACTTTCTTTTTGCTGAGCTATTAAACTTTCTTAGACTACTTTCCAGACTATGAACTTAAAAGGTGTTTAAACTGCCAAAATATCTATCAGTGAAAGGTAAGTTTGCTTTGATTTCTATGGAAGTGAGGGTCAACCCAGGGCCTCGCCAGACTACAAAGCCACTGAGTGACATCCCCAGCCCTTGCGGTTTTAATGAGGGGCTGAGGCGGAGCTTTAGCACACAGCCTGGAGAGGCACAAAAACTGACACTCCAATAGTGCGGAGAGGAATGAAACTCAATCTTTCTGGGTTCTTTATACTGTGTGTTGTACATGGTGGCACACAAATTGTCGACATGTACTGCAGCTTTAAGGAACACAGCAAGCCAGGTGTGGTGGCACTCACATGTGATCCCAGCACTCGGGAGACTGAAGCAGGAGGATTGCTGTGAGTTCGAGACCAGCCTAAACTAGATAGTGAGTTCAAGGCCAGCCTGGAACACATAGCAGGACCCTGTCTCAAAATAAAAACTAAAAAAAAAAAAGAAAAAAGGACCTTGAGTGTCCTTTAGAGCTCTTGATAATTATACAATATCCACCTTTTCTTTCTTCTTTCCTTTCCTTTTTTGCAGGGCTTACTTCAGTACATTTTTCAATATCAAAACACTGCTTCCTCAGTCTTTTGTGTGTATATAATATTATTTTGGACACAGGCAGCTTTGCTCCCCTTTCATGATGCTGTCCATCACCCCTCTCTGGTCCTCCTTACTGATCGCCCTGCTTCTCCATCCCTGACCCCCATGAGAAGTCCTTCTATCCCTTCATCTTCTCTTGTCATCCCCAGTAACCAGTGGTGGGAGCACTGGGAAGCAGGAAGATCTCCACTGAGCAGGGGCAGGTGGGAAGCCGCAGCAGTAGCTGCTTAGATGCTTTATGTAACACGTAAAGTTCTCAATGTAGTAAATTACTTTTTAAAAAATGTGAAATAAATAGCAAAACATCTCACTAAGGTAAATGCATAGAACATACATAAGCCATACTCATTTGCTTAAATTCAAATAGAGCCCTCTTTGTTCCTGCATTGAAGACTTTTGGGTTTCTCTTATCTTAAATGTTAACACTTTCCTATTTTCTTTCTTTTTTTTCCTTTTTTTTTCCTTCGGTACCAGGGATGGAACTCGGGACATTGTACTTGCGAGGCAGGCAGCGGAACCACTCAGCTAAATCCCTGGTCAACATTTTTCTATTTTCTGAGTTTAAAAATTTCCTATTTTCTCTATTCTACCTAAGGCTGATAAAGGGAACAGGCAACACAAAGGTGATGCAATCGTGTAATATTCCTGACGGCCCAACATGCAGCTTCCCATGATGTCTAAGTGCTGGCAGGGTGGCTGTGAAAAATTCCACACTGCTAAGGAAGTAGAAGGGAGAATAAAAAGGTGAATGTGGGTCAAATCTTGAAGGACCAGACTTTTAAAGGCATGTGATAAAACACCTAGACTTCATTCTACAGGGGCTGAAGGCCATTAAAGGGTTTCCAGCAGGAACCATCTATGTTTTAGAAAGACATTTAGGGAGGACGGATTGCAGGCAGAAAAAAGACAGCACAAAAGACTGGAGAAAAGACATCTGAAATAAGAGGGGCAAAACAGAAAGGAGTATTATTAGGAAAGAACTCTTAGTGGAAGGGCCAGAAAATGATTCCAATCTGGCTTAATCTAAAAAATTTATACTCACACAATTATGTGAGGAAATGAAATTGCCTTTAGAGTGTATTGCCTGAGAAAACGTATTATAAAGGAAAAAGAGATATGTTAGCCCATGAATCCTTTCCTAGTGAACTTTCTAGAACTTTACCATAAATCTCCCAGTATCTTGTCTTCAAACAGAAATTTGCTAGGATAACAGCACAGCCCACATCCACTTACTGATTCAGGGATTATTTCATGATGGTTTAATATGTTTAACTTAATTCTGTCTGTAATGGTGACAAGAGGGGAACCCGAAACCCTGACACTCCCAGGTTTCACAGAAATGCACAATATAGAGGAAGAGAGAAAAGTTTCTGAATAACCTGTGAAACCATGGGTAACTTCTCTAAACCTGCTTTCTCATTTATACATACAAAAGCAGCAAAGTTTGGGAAGATTTATTGTAAGGTTCTAGATTTATTGTAAGGTGTTCCTTGGAAGAAACTGCAAGATCATGTAACTCCCCCTCACAATATTGCTCTCTCATGTACATACACAGTATGTGCTTAATATCTCTCACGCAGACTCAAAAACTGTTTCAAGGATAAAGCAGTTTTCATTGAAAAACCACCAACTCTCTAAGAATAAACTGAAAAAATTACTTGGTGTCATCACCGTTGCTTGTCTCTACCTTTATAGAAGCTGGGAATTAAACCCAGGGCCTCATACAGACTAGGAAATCACTACCACTGAGCTATCCCCAGCCAAAAATCGAAATATTTAACAGTGGTATAACACGTTCTGGTGATATACACTGTCACAACACCTTACTGAACTAAAAATAAAATTTAAAAAGGAAATGCTATGTACACCAGTAGTCCCAGCTGTTTGGGAAGCTGAAGCAAGAGGATTTCTTCAGCCCAGGAGTCCAAGGCCAACTTGGGCAGACAAGACACTAAGACTCCTTCTAAAAAAGAAAGAAAGATGATAGAGAGATAGAGAGAGATAGAGTGATACACACAGAGAGAGAGAGGGAGACAGAATTTTAAATCTTAACCTATATGTTTAACTAAAAATAAAAAAACAAAAGCCTGGTAACTCAAGTGATTCATGGGTCAAAAGAATTGTGAAAAATGATCTCAAGTTATCATATGTAAAAAGTGACATTTGACAGCACTGGTGTAAGGGCCAAGAGCCATGACAGCACTCTATTACAGGAATAGATGAGGCTAAATAATATTCAGTATGCTGCTTTTAGAAAGAGACACATTATATTTGTATCACGTTTTAGAAATATTCAATATTCAAATATTCAAAAAAAACCCAAAAACTATATTCTCTTTATATCCTAAGATTACTTTATCCCCAAAGGAATCATACATAGTTCTGGCTCCAAGCAACAACAATAGAAACTACTTTACTCTAATACACAGAACAGACTGCAAGAGGGCAAGCTCAGACCTGGGGGGGAACAGGGCGCCACTGCATTAATCAAGTAAGGAACAATGGCTTGGAACAGGGTTGGCAGACAGTAGAAACCACAGTAGGCCAATCTGAGAGCTACTCAATAGGCCAAAGAGCAAAAGCTGCATGTCTGAAAAACTGGGGGGCAGGGCAAGGGAGGGAAGGATCGAGATGCCTTCCATGCACCTGGACGGAGGGTGCTTCCGTTACCACGAGTTAGGAACAAGGAGGGAAAAGGCAGGTTTGGGAGAAGGGAGGAAGTCCGTGCCGTCCTGTGCATGTTCAGCTTGAGTACTTACCAGACAAGGAAGTCTCATGGGCAGTCTGATATAAATGTCTGCAGCTAAGGAGAGATATCTGTGATACACACACAGATATGGAGCCATTATATCATTTGGTTAGGAAGCAAACAAGGAAAAACATGTAATGTCATGAGAGTCCAGGTGTTTTAAAAAAAAGTTAGAGGTGTGGCGGGTGTGGAATGCTGTAGTCACAGAGATTTGTTTGATTTAGTAGAAACGTTTGTTGGAGGTTACTGGTGACTTTAAGAAAGTTGTCCTGGTTATAGTGAAAGGGCCAGGTGCAGTGTATATAACTAAGCAATCAGGCCAGGAGGGTGGGGTCAACACAAGCAACAACAGAGAGGCTGCCAGAACACTGGTGCAGGGAATGTGGAGTTGTCGGAAGGTAAGAGTAAGCATCTTCTAAAAAGCTCATGTGAAGCCAGGTGTGAGGCACATGCCTGCAGTCCTAGCTACCAGGGTAGCCAAGCCGGGAGAATCACAAGTTTGAGTTCAACCTGGGCAACTTAGCAAGACCCTATCTCAAAATAAAAAAAAAGGGCTGAGGGTGTGGCTAAGTGGTGGAGCATCCCTGGTTCTGATCCCCAGTACTGCTAAAAGGTGGGGCTGGGGGGAGACCCATACTGTGGACAGGAATAGTTTAAACATGCAAAAAAGAAAAGGAGAGTTGACAGTCTCAGATTTCCTGAAAGAAAAAAGGGAATGAGACTCATGGGAGAACGGAAGGATCTGTCTTACAGATGATGACACTGTATCCCCAACCACACAGTGGTCATCGAGGACTAAGACCCCACCCAGCTCAATTTCTGAAGTTGGAGTAAAGCAGAGCTAGGGCTGTTGGTTTAATGGAAGGGATAATGTCTGATAACAGAAGCTGCGAACTGACCAAAGGCCCACTGAAATTTGATAATCATAAAATTTAGTGTTACTGTCCATCCCTGTTATAAACTTACAGAAAATTTCAGGGATCACATAATGTGGTAAGACACTGTTTTACATTTAACAACACCCTTCCTAAAATAAATGATTATGTGACTCTTTTATCATATAGCGTTAATGGAGCTTGGTAATTCTCCCTCATTTGAAAAGTACACACATTTTAATCATCCAGATGAGGTCTGGGTGCTATCAAATCCAAGTGTTCAGTTATCAGTCAACCCTTTTATATGACTACAACTATAAAACATATTAATATAAAGTGTTACTCAAGTACATAAAAATGAAGCTGTATTTATGTGTATGAATGTGCAATCCTTACTAATCTGATTAGATTAATTTGCCAAAATCTCATGCTAACATGGTGAAGAAAGAGTTTGCTTGTAAGTTAACTTGTAAGAATTCAGCAAGTCGGCCAGGGATTTAGCCCAGCGGTTCCGCAGCCTGCCTCGAAAGTGCTAGGTCCCCGAGTTTGATCCCCTGTACCAGAAAAAAAATGCTATAGTATTCAGCAAGGGATGGCCTAGGGGCAGAGCTCAGTGCTAAAGCACTTGCCTAGATGTGCAGGGCCCTGGGTTAAATCCCCAGCAATGCAAAAGCGGAAGAAAAAAGAAAGTAAGTTGTTATATTTGAGTTTAAGTTAAGGTCTCAATTGTTTATTGAAGGTTGACTTTTCAGGATCTGCACAGAAACTTGACTGGCAGTTGAAGTTATCAGATATAACTAAAAGATTTACACTACATTTGAAATCCTCTTTAAATTTTATTGATTTAGCATGGTTTTCCTGCGTTATCAACTATCTTCTATAGGTTTTATGCCCAAAGTGATCTTGAATGATCACTAACCACTGCCTTTACAATCTATGAAAAAGGCACAGATTAATAAGCAAAAATAACACTTGATTTAACATCAAAAACCAGAGTTTTGCTATGTAGTTCAGGCTGGCCTCAAACTCCCAAAGATCCTCCTGCCTCAGCCTCCTGAGTGCTGGGATTACAAATGTGTGCAACCATGCCTAATATACATGTTTCTATGAATTTAAAAAGTCAAACACTAATGATTTTTATAATAGTAAAATATAATCTTAGGCATCAAGTTTAACAGTGATTCTCTAGGAAATCTGTAAGAGTAGAAAAATAAGTGTCATTACTTCTACATTAAAAGGAGCAGTTTTTGTAAAAATTTCACTAAACCTAACTTTCATTACTAAATATGAAATGATAAAAGAGGCTTTTTTTTTGGCACTGGGGATTGAACTCGGGTCCTTGCGCTTGTGGGTCAGGTGGTGGAACCACTGAGCTAAATCCCAGGCCCAAGAGATTTTTTTAAAGTACTCAATACATAAGTCTACTTATAGTAAAACATAAAGATTTAAAAAGCTAAGACCAGTCAAATTCCTCTTAATGGTCAATCTAATCATTCATTTATTTAAAAAAACCTCTATATTTATCCAAAGTAAATACAAGAAATAAAAGAATAATTAATATCATTACTTGTGTTTACCTGGCATTTTCAATTAAAAAAATGCAGTAATACCTTTCCTAATATAAACTTTTCATAACTGAGACATTGAAGTAATACCATAAATATATTCTCCAGGGCTTTTTTCAACATAAGTATCAATGAGTCAAAATTTAAAGTAATCAAATAGATAAGGCCTACTTTCTGTCAGCTCCTCATGTCTTTTCCCAAGCCGTAAGAGTGTGAGATGTATTTTTTGCACTTGTATCCTGAACAAATGCTTCAGAATTCAAGATAATATTAAATAAATTTAAAAAGAAAAAGATGCTACTCCAAGAAAAGCTGTGGCGTCTCTAATCTCCTTGTTACTTTTAGGTTAGCACATCCCAAGCATCAGATGGAATTACCACTGCAGAGATGTCTAACACTTGTATGATCCTACTGCACGGAACTGCCTGATGTACTACACACGTCAAAGTCAGGCTGCAGTATTTTCATAATGGCTCAGAGAATATTATAAAAGGTCATTTTGATCACTGTACACCAACAATGAATCTTCCTGAAACTGCTGTCGTCATTACGTTTTGGGAAGACTTGGGATCTGTAAAGTAACACAACAGCTGAGCCTCACTTTTGTGGCAAAGGCCCATAATGACTAAGCCAGGTAGGCCCCGGCTTATCAGATTACTCATTTCATGCTATATTCATTTTTACCTCTTTGTTGTACATAGATTAAAATGTTTTTCAGTTTATCAATATGTTAGTTTTTTTAAAAATTACTGATCAAAACAAGTTAGAATGATTCAGCAACTAAATCTTAAATCCAAGAGCAAGAAATGCAGCTGATTCTTTTTAAGGAAACCTACTTGTATGGCCAGAGGAAAGGAGGAATTAGTTTGTATCAAGGAATTCAATAAAGCAAATGCTATGAAACTGGCCATGTGAAAAATAAATTAAAATAATCATGTAAACCAGTGTTTACATTCTGTAATGTTTACTGTTATTTTTCAGTAGATGAAAAGCACCCTGATCCACTTAATTTTAACAAGATCATAATTTAAGTGTTATATTTTTAGACAACAATATCCTTATGTCTTTACCCTTTAAAATTTCTTTACTATTTCCTACAAACAATAGGTAACAGAGCTTTGCCTCTGCTCTTCATTCTGTTTTCATTAACGTTTACTCACAGCTTGAATAAAACACTGTAATATTATAAAATTAATCACTATTAATAGGAGCACTATTTACTGTTTTATAGCCACACTCTGCAACTTCCTACAAAGCTCTTTTCACCTTCTTTGTTTAAAATTTCAGGGTTTGGAGAGGGTAGGGAAATGCATTCTGCAAGGGACACCAATTAAAAGTATTAGCAAAATTAAACAGATTAATGTTTTCAATATTTGGTAATATAAGGTTCTAACTAATGCTAATTTAAAGAACAAGCGCTAAACCACAGAATACAACAGTTCAGACCCTGAAAAATGTGGCCTATTTGCCTTGAAAATACATAATCTATAAATAAACAGATAAAATACAAAAATCACATTTAATATTCAGCTTTTAAATCCCAAATTTGCCAAACTGTCCTGTTACCATTTTCATTCCAAAATCTATGTCATGTTTAAAAAAAATAGCCTTCCTTCTGATAATCTAAAAATAGATCCCTACTGTCTTTTTTACAAGAAACAATTACACTTGTACAAACCACATCATCAATACCTAAGATTCCTATTCAATCTCACTTTGGCAAACAAAATGGTAACTAAGTACACACACAAAAAAATTCTTACCTATGTGCTGCATTTTCCTTCAAATGCAGAATGGTTAGATTCCCCTTCTACTTAATCAGTACAGGGTCTGGACACTGTTCAGTCTGACTTGCAAATATTTGTTTCCCCTCTTAGGGCATAGCATCCGCAGGGTTCTACAGCACTACTTATATTCTCTTCCACATAAAAATCAGACATTACATGAAAGGAAAAGAAAGACAGCCCATTTCAAAGCATCTGGCAAACCTCCACTGGCAACCTGCCAAGCCTCTGCTAAACCTTCCTGTCTTTCCGAGCATGCTCACTTAAAACCAACAGCACGTTACTATGGCAACTCTGTAGGCAGCCTGTAAGTATGAACCGCCATTCCGATTTCAGAGTGTAAAAAACCAAATACTGCAGGGGAAGTAAAAGGCAAGAAATAGCGTCTACCCCTCACCATATACAAGTATACTTGTGTTTCTTCATAAATTCACATTTGTGTATGTAAAAGAGAAACAAGTATTTTACATTTTCCACCTAAGTATTTTTCACGTTTAAATAGGCTCTCTCTCTCAGTGCATTTTCTTTGTTTTGCCTCAAACCTCTAATCCCCTAAAACCAAAAATATACTGGAAAATTTTTAAATACTGTTGAATAAACGGATAATACTCAAGTAAGCAATTATGTGTATTTCATGGATTATTTATGATTATATTTTAAATGACATGGCAGTATTACAAAGACAACTATCTGCACTTAGAAAATACAACCGAAATCTTTACTGTTTATCAACTGAAATTTGCATCAGGTTTAGATAGGAATTTTTTGCCTTCAGAAAAGGTTTTGAAGCTAAGAGAAACCAGACCTGGGTTCAATCCACTCTCCACTTTTTAGTTGTGTCGCCTTGGGAAAGTTGTTTAACCTTTCTGAATCTCACTTACTTCATCTTTAAAGTAGGATATTAACAGTTCCTTCATATAGTAATGGTTTAAACAAGTAACCCATTCAAAAATACCTAAAAGTTCCATATCCTTCTTCCTGGGTTATTTGGAAAAGACCCTAAACTGATTTATATTTGCTGATTGATGAAAAGCACTTCCCTGTAATTTCATGCTCCTTTTTTGGGGAAGGGGCTGAACCCAGGACCTTGCACACGCGAGGCCAGTGCTGATGAGCTCCATGCTCAGCCCTGTTTGTGACTTCTCCCTACTAAAAATTAATCCTGCTTGACACACTGAGGCAAGAGCCAAAGAAGTGTCCTCAACCTCCAAATCAAAAATGGACTGAAACAAACACTCTCAACAGAGGAAAAATATATGAGGGTTATTATTTGTACTAGAGAGCATTAACATGTTATTTGTACTAGAGAGCATTAACATGTTTCTGTTTGTTATAAACATAAAACTGTACCTACCACCTCCTCTTCTTCCTTTTTGGTTTCCTTTTCCTTTTCTTCATCGTTTTCTTCAGCTGGGCCGTCTTCATCATCACTACTGGACGACTCCAGGATTTCACTTAGATCCATTTTCCAATTGTCAGGAACAACTCTAGCTTTTAAGAAGATACTCGCTTTCTGCAGCTCTAAGAGTGAAAGTATACTTTAGTTGCTGTGGAATTATTAGCACAGAGCTATAGCAAACGTATGACCCTCAAAAGAGTGAGAAGATCCTGAATTCAAATCCAGCTATTACAAAATGATATAGTAAACTGGAACACATCTCATAAGTTACAATGTTGCATAACTGTTAGGGAATGCTGTTAGAAATCGAAATGATAAAACAAAAAAGTTTACAAATTACAAATCAAACATTTTATCTAAACATTTAAAAAAAAACCTGCCATCAAAGAGGAGTAGTTACACCGTTAAACACTTAAAATGGCCTGAGAGAGTAGTAGGTCTTACTTTACTCACTACTGTCCCTAAAGAGCTATGCTATGAAATAATGGATTGGTTTGTCCTTATTTTACCTGGTTTAGCAGAGAGTTCAGATTCCGGCAGATTGAGAATGTCTACTTCTTTAATATCCTTCCTCGCTATAGCATAACTAATTAGAGGGAAGAATAAAAGAGGAGGAAAACCACTTATTAAATAAAAATTAGCACTCAAGTAGTCCATGTTAATCCATTAAACACATGAACCTCAGAACTTAAAAGTTACTTTGCCTATATGCTGTTTTAAAAGTCAAAGACCACACAAATTCAAATTCTTAGAAAAGGGTTAGTGGAACTACAGGGAAAGATACTATCCTAATCCCAAAATTTTACATAGTCAAAGAACATTAAAATTTGAGACCTTCAAATTTGGAGTACTTCATTCTACACAATCCTCCAACAGATAGTTAAGGGGTAATTTCTATCAGCATGATGCTTTCCACACTTGTAGACAATAATGCTTATTTTAATAGTAGTTCAATATTTAACTTTTACTAATTTTAGTTTAAAAAAGCAATTACTTGAAGACAGTATTAAAATCCTTTTACCATTATAAGGTATATCATGGTATTCATTTTTACAGAGAATCATGCCTCAATAAATATATGTTTCCTTTTACTTTTGTGGGGGGAGGGGGATATGTTAGGGATCAAACTTAGATCTTGTATAGGCTTAGACAAGGACTCTTACCACTGGGCCACATCCCAGCCCTAATTTTAAGGTTTTTGTTTGTTTTTCTATATAGCTCAGGCTGGCCTCAAATTAGCAGTGATCCTCCTGCCTCAGCATCCCGAGTGCTGGGCTCACAGGCAAGTGGCACCAGCCCAGCTTTTACTTTTTTTTTTAAACAGAGATAAAGCTGGGAAAGTTTCTGAAAGTCAGGATTTTAATCAGAAAAAAGGCAAGATAATTATTTTCATAATATAATTCTATTAAAAATAAATTCTATAATTCATAATAGAACACATGATAAAAATAAAGAACTCTGTAATTAAAGAAAAATCCAATACCACATTTCATTAAAAAAATAAGCAAACATGGTTTAAACACTATTTTCATGTACTGTTGATAGTTTTTATATAAAGTTTATCAGTACAAAATAGCTTACATTATAAAATGTCAAAGCATGTTAGATATCAACTTCTCAGTTCATAAATTATTAGACTTTTTAAAAAGAAAGTCTTGGTGGAGGAGGTCTATCACTGTGCTTCCTTTTTTTTTTTTGTGGTACCAGGGATCGAACTCAGGACCTTGCACTTTCGAGGCAGGTGCAGCGCTGCTGAGCTAAATCCCGGCCCTACTGTGCTTCTAATTTTACTCCTCCCAGGGCCAGGGATTTAGCTCAGCGGCGCTGCACCTGCCTGGCAAGCACAAGGTCCTGAGTTTGATTCCTGGTACCCCCCCCCCGATGCATTTTTACTCCTCCCATGTAACATTATTAGTAACTCATTACTCACAATTTAGAATCAATAAATGATCGAACTAAACACTGATCCTTTTTCACTGTGATGTCATCATTACAGCTGGGAGAGACCACCTGAAATACAAAACAAAGAACTAGTTGCTTCCTGTTTCCCTTGCTCAGAAAATGAATATATTTTTTAAAAGAGCAATTCTGGATCCTCTAACTTCTCAAGTGGCTTCTTTTTTAAGATAAGCTCTTGTTGGGGCAACCCACTTTCCGGTCCCCCTCTGTCTCTCAGGCAGAAGCTTTCTTCCTCCCAGTAAGATTGTCCTACTCTCAACCTCTGTTGTTCCTAGAATTCATTCTTTGATTTTAGAGAACACCAACTTGCGTTTCAGATATTTAGTAGGTTTGGGAGTTGTATCTCTTCCCCCCATATCATTTTGGAGTTTCCACTGAGATCACTGGTCAGAGGTTCTCCAGGTCATTCATCAACAAAGTCTTGCACGACAATCATGACATTGAGCAACAGTGGCACCAAGAAACGATCATTCCCCTTGAGTCAAAATACTAGTTTTGGAAAACAGCCACCACTTCACGGCATTGATGTACTCAGCTCAGTAGACTAAAGCAACAAGGCAGAGGAAGAGAGACCAATCTGTAGTCTGCATCTCTGGGATAAGAAGTAGGTGAGGAGCAGGCACAGCACATGGAAGACAACCAGCCCCAGGAGCCACAGAGGTCAGTCCAATCTGTCGTGATTACTGCTGGGATGCTGGCAGTGAAGGTGCTGGTGAGACACAGCAGGCTAGGTATCCAGAAAGCCCGCCCTCATAACCCTCAGCAAGCCCTTCCATGCTGTGCTTAGGAGCCAATGGGGAAGCCACAGTGGAGAAAGTGGATTAGCTGGAAAACTGTTGGACTAGAAACAGTGAAGATGAAAACAAAGTGAGGATGAAGAATTAAGAATTAAGAAGCAGTAGGAGTTAGACTCATCAGAACAAAGTGATCATTTGGATTTAGAAGATTAAGGAAAACAGAAGAGCAAAAGACTCCAAGTTTGGGCCAGGCATTTAGCTCAGTGGTTCCGCTGCCTGCCCTGCAAGCAAAAGGACCCAAGTTTGATCCCCAGTACCAAAAAAAAAAAAAAAAAAAAAGACTCCAAGTTTGAAGTACTGAGTGGATAGTGATGCTTCCATTATCTACATATGGAAGACACGGTTTGGAGCCAGTAAATGATGGATCCAAACTCAGTCCTAAGCCTTTTGGCTTCATATCCTCTCTGGCTTTTATTTAAAGAATGCTTTTTGTAAATCCATCACTTGACAATGCCTACGTATTGTTTTTACTTTGGCCCAGGCAAAAGACAATGTTTCTAAATTCACAATAATGTAGTTGCATAATTTCTGGAAACACTAAACACTGCTGAGCAAAACAATATATTTGAAAAGCAAAGGACATCTAAATGATCAGGAATTTGGTCATGCATGAGGATACACTGCAATAGTACTTGGATACTTTGTAAATTTTTATTAGTGAGAATGTGACAAGATCCCAAGATACACTGTTTGGCCCACACAGAATATACAACTTTTAGTAACTCCTACCAAATTTAATATTAATACACATCATTTATTTTCATCTTTGGGTTTTTACTGATTTACTTCCCTTTGTCTCAAATAAAACTGTTTTATGCAGTATACACAGTAGGTAAAATAGGCTGCCCAGATTCTATCCTGACTCTGCCATTTCCCTGCTGTACAGCCTCAGAAAATTACCTGTCTCTCTGCCTCAGTGTGTCATTAGTAAAATGAGGATAGCAACAGCATGTATCTAATAAAAGTCCTGAACAGGATTAAATAGAAAGTGTTTACAAACGGTAAAAAAAAAAAAAAAAAAAAAGATGAGCTCTTGTTGAGAGGCCTAGACTGGCCCTGACTCTCAATCCTCCTGCTTCAGCCTCCCGGGTCCTGCTTCATGTGGTTATTTTATACAAAATAGTTCCTGGCTACTGTGTTCTCTCACGGTAGCCGGTGCTCATCCTGTAGCCTGTACTTATTCTCCTAGTTTTACGCAGCCCGTTTTTTTTCTATCTTTAATAAACACAAAACCTTACTACCACAAAAAAGAAACAATTCCATTATAAATAGCTCCCATTATTTACAAATCACTTGAGAAGAACTCATTTTTTGTTTAGCCTACTGGCTTTCTAGATAACTACTCAGTTACTCTATAAAACGAATGAGATAGACAATAAAATGTGACCACCACTTTAAAAAGATCAGGATTCATTCTAAGCTTAATTGCAGTTTTTGTCCAAAAAAATACAATTTATGAATGTCTGATGTGATGAAAATTTGGCATAGTGTAATTTTTAAAATATACTTAAGTGCAGTGATACCAATAGGCAGGGCACCATATGAAAACTCTGAGGAGGAAGAGTCAACCCAGGTGGCAAAGGGAAGCAGAGTCCTAAGTCTTAAAGAATGAGCAGGGCACAACCCACAGCCTGCTCACCTCACCTGTCAGCTACTCTCATGGCCTCAGATTCATTTTGCTGGCTCCCATCTTCCCGAGAGCAATGGATGCAACATTTCCACTGCGTCATTAACATTCCTAAACACTGAGCTCAGCCATTCTACAAAATCCTCTGCAGTGTGGTTTCCAAATTCCTAGTTCTACCTCAGATGCAAATTATCTTGCAGTCTTATTTCCTATTTCCCTACTCTCATCTAGTAGCCAAATCAAATAGTTAAATTTCCAGCAGAGATGAGAACTACTACCAAGCATTTTTGATTGGTCTCATGAAATAATGTCCATCTCTTCTCATTCTTTCTCCATGTGAGCAAAGAATATTTCTTTATTAACTTGCCTAAGACTTGTCATTTCTAAAGACTCCTTTAAAATCCAGGTGAACACATCCTAACACTTACTCCCTGTCCTAATCCAGTGCCTGCACCAAGTCCCTTTTAATTTATTCAGTAATCTCTAATTATCATGCCATTTCATAGGTGTGTTGGTAAATTTCTGGACAGCAATACAATAAATACCCCAAGTTACGTACTACTCTCTTCTAAGGAACTCACGCACAAAGCCAAAATCACTGCAGATCGTCAGGAATACTAATAATTTGAGGCAAGGTGAAGGCTCAGAAAACTGAAATATGTTACTGCGGGGGCAGTTAAGAAAGAATCTGATTAAAATTCGGAATGTCCACGTACCAACTCCCCACGGTGAATGTAATCGTTATGCACCACAAACACGTACGAGGAAAAATTTAAAAAATTTTTTTTAAAAAAAGAACTGAGTAGAGTTTACAGGAAAAAGAGGAAACAAATGAGGTAGGGATGGCCTCAAATACCCCATCAAAGAGGGTAAAATCAGTAGATTTGTTGAAGGCATATTTTATTGTCTCTTTCTTTATTTTGAGAAGGAATTTACGTTACCCAGGCTGGTCTCTCTCAACTCAGCTTTCAGAGGAGCTGCGGCTGCCGGGCATCTATCACCCCTGACAGGGGCATCTCTGAGAACAGGACTGCCACAATTAAATCAGCCTCTTAAAAAGATTTCTCTTTACAAGTTAGTTCTAGAAATGTAGTGTGAATTTAGTAAAGAAAGCACTCAACAGTGAAGCCAAGGGAACCTGAAACTGTGGAAGGGTGTTGGGCAAGAGGAAAAAGGGGCCTCGGACACACTCTGAAGGGAGAACTGAAGAGCCCAAAACATGAGTGTGAGACAAGGAAAGAAAGGAAGCAACAAGAGCAAAGCACAATTTTGTAGATCGGACTGCTCAATTATTAAATCCATGATAAACAAACATTTTATGTTTGATGAACGATGCAAAGAAGCCTACTTACCAAAGCAGGGTACCATTCAGGCCTCTCAGGTGTAGAAACCACTCTCACAATTTTTCCTAACAACTCATCATTGAGACGTTGCTTATCTTCATCTTCCTCTTCACTACTTTCTTCCTCCTTCTCATCCTCGTTACTGAAAGGCAGGATGGCTAGATCATCATCCGGAACACACCATCACAGTGATGTGAAGTGAACATGTTCAGCCCCAGTCCCTCAGGCAGCCTCTCCACGTCTACCTGAATTGAGGCTATGGAAACCTCCTTGGCCCTGCACGAGTGGTCCTGAGCTGTCAGTGGTAACTGAGTCCACTGCGGCAAATCAGCAAGGACCTGGACTCAAGTTCTCCTGTCATTCACCAGCTGGGACAGAAAAGCCCAATTCCACCACCAATAAATGCTCACTGTGCCAAATATACTTTTCTTTTTTTTTAACAACTCCGCTTCTGTTTTTTAAATGCCAAATAAATTTTCTTTTCTTCTTTTTTTTTGACAATTGCCCTTTTATTTTTTTAATATCAGACACCAAACAATACTTTATCTAACAAGGTATAGAAATATCTCAATGAAACACTTATGAGGGTTTCGATTACTCACCTGAGATAACTAAGGTTTACTCTCAAATGTAAATAGTATTAATTGTAAGACTATACTTTCACAACTAAAATATCTAGCAGGAATGAAAGACTAGGAAATCATTACAGTATTTTGCAATCTTAATAGTACTTATTTAGGCAAGAATTATCAGTAAATGACAAAAATCACTGAAACTGATAAAGAACAAGGTATTTAAATAGCCTCGAAGTATCCCCACCCAAATTATTTATAAGTTACAAAGGGAAAAATGGTAACTAGGATATAATTTTTAGGTTTAGAAACTTAGCAGACACCACTTCCACCAGGTGGAAGGTCACCAATCATGGAACAAACTGGTACCATGCTTACTGATGTTTTTGCACCAAGGACACATTGCTTACATAGTTATTACTATTAAAAATGCACAAGATGAGTTTAATAATGAAATGGCAATCAGACAAACCCAAACCCAAATCAAAGAACAGTCTACAAAACAACTTGCCAGTGTGCTTCAAAACTGTCAGTGCCATAAAAGACAAAAAAGGCTAAAGAACGTTTCCAGATGACAGGAGACTTAAGAACTTTACATAAATGACATGAAGGGCAGGATCTTGGGTCGGATCCGAGGTGCTAGAAAGGCTGTGACTGGGACAACTGGCAAAACTTGAAATAAGGACACGTTAGGTGGCGGAATGCCATCAGAGTTAAACTTTCTGAATTTGATATTCATATTTTGGTAATTTAATGATAAAGGCTCATGATGCTTCTACTTTGTCTCCAATGGTTTAGCAAAATAAAATTATAAATTTTATGTGTGTGCATATATATATATATATATATATACACATATATGAGAATGACAAAGCCAATATGCCAAGAATGTTAAAAATTGGTGAATCTAGATACAGAACACATGGAAGTTCATTGTATCATTCTTGAAAATTTTAACATTTTAAAATGTTTTTACGCAGTTTGGGAGGCTGAGGCAAGAGAAGCCCACCCTGGACAACTTAGTGACTTAAGGAGACCCTCTCTCAACATTAAACAATAAAATAAAAGGGCTGGGGACATGGCTCAGTGCAAAGGCCTCAGGCTCAAGCCGCAGTACCAAAATACATTAAAAAAATTTTTTTAAAGAGAATTAAAAAAGTGAAAAAAATATGCTCACTTAAAATGGAAAATTATTATATTAATAATGGACTTTGCCAGAATAACTTAAAAGTAGCCCTTTAGAAATTGAGTTGCAATAATTCTTGAGTAAAATAATGGCAAGAGTTAAGAGTAGGTCCCCTGAGCATATCATGTCTAACATGAGAATACAAGATGCCATGGAAAGGTTACCCAATCAAACTCAGCTACGCTAGAAAAATATCACCCATTTAGTGTTGTAATAACTATAACTATAATGAGACTATGTATGAAAAACTTACACAGGAAGTGAGGACCTCCTTCCTCTGTTTGTCTTCTTTGCAATTACTGGAGTTCCAAAATGCTCTGGATTTGTTAACGGAAGCTGATCAAGTGTCTGGGTAAGAAACAGATGAACTGAATTTGTATTCTGCTTCTAGATCAGTAGCTACTGTTCAACCCACAAGCCCTGTCCATGTTACTCACCTCACTCTCTGCAAAATGCCTCTCCCCTTTCAGGCAGAGAGAGGTTCGTCTCAGGGTTCTCTCATCACCATCATCAAACACTACAAGAAGGGAAAGGTAACAGAATGTATGCACAAAGAATTTAAAATGTAACCACAAGGAAGGCTATTATTGCTATTTATTTAGAACTTGATATTTCTAAGAATCATTACTTGCCATTTTTCAAAACTTTTAAAAATGTACATACTATAGTTTTTACTCTGTAAACATCAAAGAAACACAGGTTAAATGCCTGCGCCCAAACTGCGTATGTATCCCTATTTGCTTTTGTAGTTTCTATCATTGTGGACCCACCTTCTTAACTCCTTAGCAACTGAGTCAAAGCATCAAAGTTAAATCAACTTTGATCCTAAGAGTGAGTAAAAATCCGCTTTTAAAGAAACCACATATGGTCTTTTCTGAAGAAGATATCAAGTGAGTACCCCTAACTTCCTGAAATTATCCAACTGCTGTTGGCTTTTTTTTTTTTTTGGTACCGGGGATCGAACTCGGGACCTTGCGCTTGCGAGAGCCAGGAGACAGCACCACTGAGCTAAATCCCCAGCCCTAACTGCTGTTAATGTTGCTAAACTACAATACTGCTTTTACTTACTTGTATGATAAAGTAAAAGTACTGGCTGCTAAATTCTAAGGACACAAGTAATTTAGAAATAAAGGTTGAAACAAATATCAGAAAAACAAAGTTTTCTTTTCAAAAAGAGACTTAAAAAGTTATAATCACACAGCAATCTGATTTATGTTTAAATATTTTAAGAAATGGAGGGAGAGTGAGGAATTTAATCATTTGTCACTATTATTTTCTATATAACTATATTATTTTGATAATTTTATAAATTTAATCTTTCAGAATGTACTGATGTTAGTATCTAAGTTACAAGGTTTCAAAATAAATGTCAGAAGACACCTAACTGTTCAAGATTATGAAGAAATAAGACAGAATCTTTACCACAAATACTTAAAATGTATATTAATTTGACAGTCTCTGCACATCTTATGAAAAGAACATATTCAAAGGAAAGCATACGTACAGAAAAATGATTAAGAGCTAATGCTAATTTTCATCATTCTAGACGCTTTGCCATTCTACCAAATAAGTTAATATTCAAAGGAAAATTCTACATTATGTTGATTTAATATCTTAGAATTCTAATCCTGAATTTTTCAGAAAAAGATGTTTCATAAGCAAACATTTTACCTTCAAATCACAACTGTGTTCCTTTTGTGCTTGGGATTGCAAAAGCAACTCATGCATGTTAGGCAAGCACTCGACCACTGAGTACATCATAGCTATTTTTAATGAATAAGTGTTCTAAAGAAAATTAATTATATCAAAGCACTCAGTATGTTCAATATTTATCTACTTCAATCAGTTCTTCATCTTAAAGATATCCAGATTATCTTTTATGCAGGAGACAATGCTGAAGCTCATATTCAAAGCACCATAATGATTCCACAAATGCAGCTGTGCTGTACACTGTTCATGACCCAAAAGCTGATGTCCACAAGCAAACAGAATGATAAACAGTACCAAACACAACATCCTCCAATTGTATCACTGATCTGTACTTCACGCATAGTGCCCAAAGTATGTACATCAAAATGATGATGGGTATGGGGTCATCAAGTATAATAAGCCACTGCTATTTTAAAAATTAAAAATTGTGACATCAGTGGCACAATCCTGTAAACCTAGCACTTTTGAGGCTGAGGCAGGAGGATCGCCACAAGTTCAAGACTAGCCTGGAATTCATAGCAAGATCCTGTCTCAAAAAACAAAAAAGCAAATCATAACATCAGATGAGATCAGGCGTGTTCAGGGTGGTATGGCCGTAGACAATCATAACATCATAAACTAAGCTTAAAATAATTCTTCACGTCAGTAGTTATGTAAGTAATTAAGATTTTACAAGTTTTACAATTTTTCTTAATGCCAACAGTATCAAAGATGACACTGGATCTATGCCATTTAAACTGAGGTAGGAGGACAGAAAATAAAGACCATAACAGCAATCAACACTATTAATTGAACAAAAATCTCAGCCAGGCATGATAGTACACACTTGTAATCCCAGCAATACTGAGAGGCTGAAGTAGGAGGATCACAAGTTTGAGCCCAGCCTGGACAATTTAACAACTTAGCGAGGGCCAGGAATTTAGCTCAGTGGTGCTGCCACCTGCCTCGCAAGTGTGAGGTCCCGAGTTCGATCTCTGGTACCAAAACAAACAAACAAACCAAACAAACAACTTAGTGAGACTCTTTCTCAAAATAAAAAGTAAAATGAGCTGGGGAATTTGTCCAGTGTCAAAGCCCTAGGTTCAATCCCCAGTGTCTGTCACCCCAATCTTTTGCATAGTTATTTTATTATTTATCAACGGCAGCCCTAAACCAAAATGTTCTGATGAAAATTCCAACAAATAAAATTGGGTTTTTGAAGGGAAAAATCCATTTTACTTTAACATACTTTATCATTCATAAAATTACTGTAAAATCCAAAGGGACTTCTGCAAAGGGTCTGATGGGACAAACCTCTCTTTAGTTTTCATACAGGAAGTCCTGCAACTTTAAGTAAAGTGAAACAGCTAAAGACTTTTTGAATCCATAAAACTATATAAATGGATGATTTGAGTATTTTATACATTTGGTGAGCAACGCAACTTTGAAAGACACGGGAAACTCAACAACATCGTATGTTTATCAATTCCGACATCAAGCTTCCCCGCCTAACTCCCATGTTACAAATATCATCAAGAGCTGTGCACACTAAGGAGTGCCTCTAGCATTTTAATAAGAGTGAAGTGATTAGCTGCTGTCTGTAACAGATTTAGCTTTTTAGATCAGACTTATTGTACGGCATGCTAAGAGAAAATAAATGACACCATGAGGACTTAACAATTCCATGAAATGTCAGATACTTGCCAAAATGGCAATTGAATAGATAATTCACCGAATGGCACAGAACTCACAGATGGTGAAAAATAGTATCTCTGTTGTAATAAATTAGCTATAAACACCAAGACCACCAAAACACAGGACAATGGCAAAAGCCAAAACTCTCATGATGACACTATTCATAAGAAACAGACGAAATGAAAAAAAACAGACAATAATTCTTAAGCAAACAAATACACAGATCTTAATCTGTCAGAATTCAAAGAAACACAGAGTAACAAGGATCTTATAAACTACTTAATACAAAAGATCTGCCCATGGACCGGGGATTTAGCTCAGTGGTTCTGCCGCCTGCCTCGCAAGCAACAAGGACCCAAGTTTCATCCCCAGTACCAAAAAAAAACACCAAAAGATCTGTCTGCTACCTTAACATTGATCCATAATGTAGGAATAAATAATAACACACGTAACTGGCAGTCATTTACTGAGCTTCTATCATATTCTAATCCATGCAACAGCCTCTTCAAACTAGCAATTACTACCTTTCACAGATAAAGAAACAGAATCAGAAGGTTAATCAATGAATGACAGTTTAGTTAAGGAAGGACCAAAAGACATAATAAACAGGTATGTAAAAGTATAAATGAATGTACACAAGCCAGGATGGGATAGTGTGCAACAACTAGGTCAATGGTGGCGAACCTATGGCATGCACGCTGTAGCGAGCTGTTTGTATCACTGGAAGCTCTCAAAGGTTTGCCATCACTGTTCCTACTACAGTATACAGTATAGCCTACCTACCTCTGACTATAAGGAAGGAGGAGGAAGTGAAGAATTCAGACAAAAATGAGTATCAATATTGTATCCATGAACAGCAGTTATCATTAACAGAATACTTCACATCCTGCAGTAAAAATCTTTAAAATGTATGTATATCCTACTAGGTAAAAGGATAGTTTTTTTAAAAAAATACTTTTACTTCTTTCGCAAGTAAAAATAATACATATTTATGGCTGTGCATGTTTTGAAATACAGGATGTACACATTGTGGAATGGCTGAATCAAGCTAATTAACACGTGCATTACTTCATATCCTTATCTGTTTTTGTGGTGAGAACACTTACAATCTACTCCCTTACCAATTTTGGAGTATGTGATACATGGTTACTAACTACAGCCATTTGTACAATCAATCTCTTTAATTTATTACTTTCCACTGAAGTTTTACATTGTTTGACCAACATCTTCCCAATCTCTCACCCCTTCGATACCCTTCCATTTCTCTACCAGCCCTGAGAACCACCACTGTATTCTCTTGAGCCAGGCCTTTTAAGATTCCACATGTAAGTGAGATCACATGAGATATTTATCTTTCTGTGCCCAGCTCATTTTACATAGCAGAATGTCCTCTAGGTTCATCTTGGCTGTACCAACTGAAAGGATTTGCTTCTTTCCTTTTCAAGGCTAAAGAGTATCCCATTGTGACTATCCCACGATTTCTTTATCCATTTATCCACTGATGGAATCTTGGGTTGATTTCCCATCTTGGATATTATAAATATGGCTGCACTCAATATGGGAGGGCAAATACCTGTTGAGCATATAGGTTTCATTTTTGCTTTAGATATTTAGCCAGCAGTGGGATTGCTGGATCATACAGAGGTTCTATGTTTAATTTTTTGAAGAACTTCTATTGTTTTCCATAATGGATGTATTAATTGGCATTCTAAACAACATTATGCAAGGGTTCCCTTTCCTCTATATTCTCATGGGCACTCAATATTTTTTGTCTTTTTGATAACAGACATTCAAGACGTGTGAAGTGACATCTACTGTGGTCTTAATTTACATTTCCTTGATGACTAGAATGCCAAGCATTTTGTCCACTCATTCCTGCATCAATTAATGACAGGAATACATTCTGGCTTGCCATGTCAGGTGACTTCCTCAGTGAGAATGTCACATGAGTATTCACACCTGCCGAGTCTAGATTTCTACAGTGTACTACTGCACTGACTGCTACAGGCAACTGCTACACAATGGGAAGCATTTGTGCATTGAAACCTATCAAAACTAGAAAAAGTAGAAACACAGTTTAAAGGATACAAATTGATACATTTGTAGGGGCACTTACTGTACTATGAATGAAACTTGGGGGACAGGAAGTTGCTTGGGTGTGGCAGAGTGGTGAGTGTGAAGGCCTAGGACATTACTGTACAGTGCTGTACATTTGTACACGTGATATATTTAGGCTACACTAAATTTGTATAAAATGTTTTTATCAGCCAGGCATAGTGACGGATGCCTGTAATCTCAGTTCCTTGGGAGGCTGAGGCAGGAAGATTACAAATTGGAGGCCAGCCTGGGCAACTTACCAAAACATTGTCTCAAAATAAAAATTTTTTAAAAGGGCTGGGGGATGTAGTTCAGTCGGAAAGAGCTTCCTAGTATGTTTGAGGCCCTGAATTCAATTCCCAGTTCTAAAAAGAAAAGACAATGTTGGGCCAGGGATGTAGCTCAGCAGCACACAGCACCTGCCCAGAAAGCAAGAGGTCCTGAGTTTGATCCCCAGTACCAAAAAAAAAAAAAGAGACATTGTTTCCCTTTTTCTTCAATAATAAATAAATCTTGGCTTACTATAACTTTTTTATTTCATAAGCTTTTACTTCTTGATTCATGCAATATACCCAACATAAAACATAAACCTATTGTACAATGACAGGAAAACATTTGCTTTATCTATGTTTTTTTCTACATTCAAAAGAAAGTTTTTTAACTTTTTAAACTTTTTTGTTAGAAAGACACTATCACACACATGAGCCTAGGCCTACACAGGGTCAAGACAATCCCCTCTACTCCCGTCCCACCAGAAGGGCTTTCACAGTAATACACAGGGAGTGGGCGCCTTCCATGGTAACAATACTTTCTTCTGGAATATTTCCTCAAAGGAGCTGGGGCTGCTTTACAGTCAGCATTTTTTTTTTTTTTTTTTCTGAGACAGTCTTGCTATGTAGTTTAGGCTGGCCTCAAACTCACTAATGCAGCCGGGGCCGGCCTTGACCTCATGGCGATCCACCTGCCTCAGCCTCCTGAGTGCTGGGATTACAGGCATGTGCCACTATGTCCAGCTTCAGTTAGCATTTCTTTGTAAGTAGGACTGTACACTAAAAAATGATAACTAGTAAACACATAAACCAGTAACACAGTCCTTTACTGCCCCTAATAAGTATTGTGTGCAGCATTAAACATCAATGGGCCCTAACCTTTCTGGCAGCAGGGACCAGTTTCATGGAAAATAATTTCTCCACAGGTGGGGATGGGGGTGCGGGTGGGGCGGGGGATGGTTTCAGGATGATTCAAGTGCACTGCCTTCACTGTATACGTTATTTCCACTATTACTGCATTATAACATATAGTGAAGTAACTGTACATTTCACCGTAATGCAGGATCACTGGGAGCTGCGAGCTTGTTTTCTCTGCAACTAGATGGTCCCATCAAGGAGGGACGGGAAGAATGACCCCTGAAATGTGTTGCTCCTGTCTAGTCCACTCCACAATTGGTTGCTTTCAATGTAGGGAACTGTGTTTCACAAAGACAGGGTGCTGGAAACGAAAGGTTTTTCAGTACTTCTGTGGCCATCTCAGCATAATCTGTCCTGACTTTAATCCAGAATATATGGAGATTGGACATTTCCTCAGACTTTAAAGAATCATCATTTTTGATCCTAAGCACCTGATCCTCTCCTAGCATAGAAAAGTCTGTTCACCTGGCTTATTTACAAATGGGTTACATTTTTCCCTAGTTCAGAAATCTTTTGTGGCTGGGAAGTAATGCTCAAACTCTTCTGAATGCTGAGACAGGTGGTCATGCACCAGCTGGGAGAAAAGAGGTCCCGGCTTAGTCTCTGTCAAAATCTCTGCTCACGTTTGAAACAGGTCAGAAATCCAAACGTTCACTTGCAACACCCAGAAGCCCAGTTTGGCTTTGAATGCAGCTACTTTATCTGCTGATATGAACACAGTTGTCATTTTCCCCTGCAGTGACAGATTAAGTTCAATGAGCAGTTAAATATGTCACACACAAAGTAAGCACGTTTTGTACCCGCTCCATGTTCCTGAAGTTTGCTGCCAGAGAAGACTGCTTTTCTAAAAGAAATCTCTGGAGTAGCTCTCATAGTTAAAGACAAACCCTAGCCAGGGGTCAGGGATTTAGCTCAGTGGGTTCTGGTACCTGCCTCGCAAGTGCAAGGTCCCAAGTTCAATCCCCGGTACCAAAAAAACCCACCAAAAAACAAAAAAACTCTAGCCAAGGATCTACCTTTAGAAACCCATCCTTCTCCTTATATAAGAAATGAGGCATGTGCATCCATCTCACAGAGCTGTGCAGATACGAGTAAAGGACATGTAGTTTAATGTAGTTGATAATTTGAATCATATCCTGCAAAACGTTAAGTCCAGGTGACCTGTTTCGCCTAGCCAGCATTTCTCCATGTCATACACAGTGCACAGACTCCTACTGTGAAGCAACCTCTGACCCAGAAAGCTGTCCAGTTATGGCAGCCACCTTGACTGTGCATATACTGACACAAAATGACGAATTCTATTTTCTAACATGTAACAATTCAAAGACTTGAACAGTTCTCCAACTGTGATGTTGGTCAGCAACAAAAGCACAAATACATCCTCATGCACATCCTCCTGAAAATATATCACACAAAAATAAGCATTGCTGCTCTGTTGCCAACACTAGCAGACTTGTCAACCTGGATTGCCCACCAGTTACTCATTCACGCTTGCCAACAGCTGTGCCTCAGTATCCTCTGATGCTACTTCATCAATCCGTCTAGGTATGACACTAGCCAAAAGAACTTGTGTCACCTTTTCAAATGCAGCCTCTCCTAAATGTTCACAACAGATGTCCTTTGCAGGTGGTAGGACCAACTCTCCACCAACAGTAAAAAGGGCTTCTTAGCTTTAGCAATGCTATCGGCCACTAAAAATGATGGCCTCGGTGCACTTTCATGAAGTGGTGCCCTTCAGTAATTGTTTCTGTACTACATGGTCACATTTTTTTTTTCTTTGAAAAAACAAAGGCTTGCGGTTTTGTTTTTTGTTCTTTTGGGTACCGGGAATGGAACTCGGGACTTTGCGCTTTTGAGGCAGGCGGCAGCACTGAGCTAAATCCCTGGCTGCAGGTTGATGTTTTACCGCAGGGTACTGGGTCTTCACGTAGTGAAACAGTTCTGAAGTTTTCATGGCTTGTTGGATAGTTGAGTACCATATATTATCCAAAGCAGGCTTGGAGAATATTTTTATGATCATATGTTGCAATGAATGCCTTAATTTAAGCAGGAATACTTTCTTTTAAACGCAGCTTTCTTTTTGTTGGCAGCCTCCTCCTGTTTCATCATTGGGCTTTTGCCCCTTTCCAAAGGAGCTCTCGAGAAGTGTTTGCTTTTTGAGTCAGCATGAGAGCTCCCTAAAACTGTGAATGAGACAGGTGCACAGTGCAGGAAGCAGGTGAGAGAGGGACAGAATAACGGGCAGACCATGGTGCCATGAGACGCAGCTTAACCGGAACTTGTCACACACTGGCAGGGTTTTGATCTGAGCCTGCAAGCAACCGATTTGCTGTGGTCTCCGTGCAGTCAAACCCCCCGCTAATGTCCATGTGCATCTGCAGTGCCAGGATCACCTCCTCAGCTCCACCTCGGATCATCAGGCACTGGATCCACAGAAGGAACGCACAATCTAGATTCCCTGCTTACACAGTAGGGTTCCTGCTCCCATTCGAATTCAGTGCCCCTGCTGACCTGACAGGAGGCAGAGCTCAGGTGGTCACAAGAGTGATGGGAGCCGCTGCACATACGGATGAAGTTTCGCTTACTTGTCTGCTGCTCAACTTGCTGTGAAGTCCATTCCTAACAGGCGCAGACCTGGGGGTTGGGAATGCTGCTATACATTAGTGTACACATGATACTTTTATATGACAGGACGTGCAGTAGGTGTGCTTATGCAGCATCAGCACAGCACATGAGTAACGCCTTATATTGCAAAAGCGATGAAGCCACTAGGCAACAGGAACTGTTCAGCTCCATTACCATCCGATTAGACCACCACCACATGTCCGTTACACACATGACCAAAAGGTCACTGTGTGCTGTACCCACGGGGTATCTATATGCATGTCTTCTTTTGAGAAATGTCTATTTAGGTGCTGTGTTAGCTTCCTAGTACTGTAACAAATGCCTGAGATAACCAACTTATAGAGAGAGAAAAAGTGCTTTTGGTCAGTTTTAGGGGTTTCAGCCCCTGATCAGTTGGCCTTGTAGTCAGGCAGCACAGTGCATGGCGGCAGCACATTAAAAACAAATTCACCCCATGGCCAGAATTTGAGGACGTGGAGGAAGGGGCTTGGGTCTCTATGTCCCTTCCAGAGCATGACCGCAGTGACCAGACCACCCACTGGGCCCCAGCTTAAAGGCTTTCCTAGCAACACTGGCCAGCAGTGCCCCGGGCTGTGAACCAAGCCTCACCCACCAGGCTCTGGGGGACACTGTCCAAACCACAGCAGGGCCTGCTCATTTCACTCACCAGGTTATTTGTTTTCTGGCTATTGAGTTGTTTGAATCCTTTACATTTGGGATATTAACTTCTTATCAAAGTCATGGCTTGCAAATATTTCCTCTCATCCTATAGATTATCTTGTTACTGTTTATCCTTGGTGGTGAAGCTCATGCCTCTGTTTTGGCTTTTGTTGACTGTGTTTGTTCATTTTATTATAAAAAATACCTGAAGCTGACAGTTATTTAGCTTACAGCTTTGGAGATGAATCTAAGATCAGGTTCAGCCTCGGATATGGACATAATGACAGAAGGCATCGTGACAGATGCATGTGTGAGACCAAGCACACGGGGAGACAGGAAGCCACACTTCCTGTTATAGAAACCCTCTCAGGGTCCTATTAAAGCTACCTTCTTTACCCCCAACACTGAGGATTAAATCCAGAGCCTTTGTACTGAGGTCCATGCCCAGCCCTACCTACCTACCTACCTACCTACCATTTGAGACAGGGTCTGGCTAAGTCACTAAGTCATCCAGCTGCGCTGGAATTCTGATGCTCCTGTCTCAGCCTTCTAGAGTACTGGATTCTGGGCATGCGCCACCATGCCCTGCTCCTTAATCCCCTGGCTGAGGACAGCACCCTCCCACCGGGCCTCACGTCTTACAGGTTCCCACATCTCACATTCCTACACTAGGACCACACTTTGAACACATGTAACCTTGGGGGACAAATCACCCAAGCCATAGCACTGTGCTTGTGAGTTCATTAAAAACATCCTTGCCCAGGGGAACGTCACGGCACTTTCGAGTCTTAAGTTTCTACCATTTCAGATGGTGTCTGTAGATGGCGCGAGACAAGGCTCTAATTCTATTCTCATATATACGACCATCCAGTCTTCTCACTGTCACTGACTGAAGACGAGACACTGTCACTGACTGAAGACGAGACACTGTCCCTTCCCCAAGTGGATGTTCTTGGCACCTTTGCTGAAATCCACTGACTGTAAATACATGGATTTACCTCTGGGCTCCCTACTCTGTTGCAGTGGTTCATGTGTCTACTTTTACACCAGAACCAGGCTGTTTTAACTACCATAGTTTTGAGGAATATTTTGTAGTCAGCAGTATGTTTCTGGCTTTGTTCTTTTTGCTCAAGATTGCTTTAGTTTCAACAGTTCATAACTGATAGAATCATGTATGATACCTACATAGGTACCTCAGCAGCTAAGGTCAAAAACTTCAGGGCCAGGGATTTAGCTCAGTGATGCTGCACCTGCCTCATAAGTGCAAGGTCCTGAGTTCAATCCCCAGTACCGGAAACAAAACAAAACAAAACAAAATTTGTCATAAGGGGGTCTGACCAAAAGAAAAGCCTTCTAATTAGGCCTGTGGTACATCCTACAAAATTCAGTCGATTCACCGACTGAATCTAAATTTCCTCTATAAAATACTCTATTTATCAACCCTTCATGTAATCAGATATAATAAATTTTCATAATAATTACAAGGCACAAAGTGTGTTATGGTTTGGGTCTAGATGTCCCCTCAAAGCCTCATGTGGTCAGAGGTGGCTGAATCTAGAGTGTGTGATGCTGGGATTAAGGGCATGTGATTACTAAACCAGTACCCTGATTGGTTTGGCACTGCCCTAATCCCAGTAGTCTGGTTAAGATAAAAGGGGCAGAAAGACACTGAAAGTCTCTTGTTGCTCTTCTACCTTTGGTATGTCATGGACTGCTGTCCCTCTGCCACCCTGCCTAGGAGCCAGCCAATTATGGACTGAAACCTCTATGAACTGTAAGCGAAATAAACCTTTCCACTTTTAACTCTGGGTGCCGGGTATTTTGTCTCAGCAATGAAAGAAAAGTAACTAAGACAGTCTGAATCTTAAAAAGTATTTCTTCTTACAAAAATATTAACATAAAGCTGGGTGTGGTGGCACATGCCTATATTCCAAGCACTCAGGAGGCTGGGCCATGAGCCTTGAGTTCAAGGCCAGCCTGGGCTACATAAGAGAGTTCAAGGCCAGCAGGAACCACATAGCGAGACCTGTCTCACAACAAAACAAAATAAAATAACAAAAGAAAAAAATTAATATAAATGATAGAACAGAGTGTAGAGTTAAACTTTAAATATCATGAATGTATATACATACATTTTATATGTGGATTGCGGACAGTTTTTCTTTCACATTTTCCTTATTTTTCAAACACAGTGTGCTAATTTTATTATATAAAAAGCCAAAAGAAGAATATGTTCAAAATGTCTTGTTAACAGTTTGTATTTAGCAGGTGTTAATGGAAATATTCAAGTGGAGATATTAATTCTTATCTCAATTTTAACACCTTTTGAACGCCTGGACAGGTAACAGTTCCACATATTACAAATTAATTCAACAATCAAACCTGTCAAATCAATAAACTATTGAAGCACTGTTGTGTGATAAAGAAAATATTTTTAATATCTCAAAACACAAAAAAGGTTCCTATGTGCTGTGGCTTATTTATTGTTTGATACGGAGAGTAAGGTGTTATTAGATTTTAAATTTTTAAAAACTAAATCATAATAGATCCATAATCTCTTTTAAACAGGTCATTCAGCTAAACAGACGAGAAATACCCACTTTATATAAGAAATTGAGTATCAATAACTAATTATAACCTTACATCATTAAACACCACAACTATTACTTGATCCAAACCCAGCAGTGTGGTACCTTCTTTTGTTTACTTTTAATACTGTAATATAACTTTAGAGATCTCATGAAATCAACAAGGTCACAGAGGTCATTAATACTTTGCATAATTCTACCTATATTTTGCCAGGTGTTAGAAATGAAGCAAGTTCCAGAAAAGAGCAATTAAACCCAGCGGGTAGTAAGTGCCCAATAAAAGAAAAGTATAAAAAATTCACAAACTGTAAGAGATTGCACATTTGACATCCCTATGAACCAACCAGTCATAATAAGCTCATTGTACTCTGATCATTCTCCACGCTGTCCACATCCATCAAATACATAAATGCTACAGCAGAGTGAGAGACTGTGCATACAAAAGTGGACCATGACTCAAAATCTTAAATTTTGCCAAAACAATCTCATTCATGCACGCAATTAGAAAAAGTATTTAATACTTTTTTTTTGGTACAAGGGATCGAACTTGGGACCTTGCACTTTTGAGGCAGGCAGCAGCACCACTGAGCTAAAGCCCTAGCCCAATACTTTTTTTTTTTTTTACAGTGCAGGGCCTTGTGCATGCTAGGAAAGTACTCTACTATCAAGCTGCACCTCTTTCTGTATGTCTTTGTTTTGCCAAACTAAGGATTGAACCCAGAGCCATGCTAGGAAAGAATCTAGCACTGAACTACATCCCTGCATTTTTTTACTTTATGTTAAGCCAGTGTCTCATTAAGTTGTCCAGAAAGTATTGAACTTGTGACGCTCCTGCTTCAGCTTCCCAAGTAGCTGGCATTATAAGCATGCACCACCATCCCTACCCCAATCCTCTTTATTATTTTAAGTTTTCCACCCAAATGAGCCTTGTTTTCCACGGGGAGTCTGTCTGCCAAGTGTGTATGACTTGTATCAGAACTGCCCCAAAAGCTTCTTGCATCACCATCCCCAGCCAGACTGAGTTAGACAGGTTTGGATCCTCAGATGTTCAGTTTTCAAAGCAAGTAAACTAATTCTTATGTACACTAATGCGCGATACCTCAATTATAAGCAGTTTAGACTCTAAGTAGTTTGAGAATAAGAATCATACAATTTCTTCTGTAATTACCCAACACGCAGAAGCACCGCAGAGAATGCTCAGTAGCAAGTGGTTTTCAGAAATGCTCTAATGCCACTGATATGGAGAATGGAGATCATTATTCATCATCAAATGATTATTTTGGGACACAGAAATCCAGAATGTGAAAACCCAAAGGCACTGCTTCTCCACAACCTGAATGAGACATCAGTAAAGCTTCGCAAAGAATATGAGCGCAACCCGAGGAGGAGGGGTGTCATGCGGGAGGCAGTGTTAGTTCCTGAGTAGACACCATTTAGGTTCTCATGATTCTGCACAGATCCTCTCCTCTAACTTTTTTTTCTTTTTTTTTGCATTTTTGAGACAGGGTCTCTCGCTACATAGTTCAGGCTGGCCTTGAACTCACTATGTAGCCCAGGATGGCCTCAAACTTAGTGATCCTCCTACTTCAGCCTCCTGAGTGCTGGGATTACAGCATGTTGCTTTCAAAATATTTAGAGTAACACTGTAACAATGATGTCATTGACCTATGCTTTCTAAGTACCATCGTACCTGACTCAGTTGTGAAATTTTAACCAGTCCCTTGCTTAATACAGCAAAATCAGGTTTACTTAATCTCTACTAATTAAAATTAAGCTTAGTTTTATAATCTGTAACAACTTGCCAGCCAACTAAGAGTACTAAAAAATACATAATTCAGAATGGTACCATTGTAAACCAATAACTTCTAGGTCTCAGGAGAATAAAAAAGGGTAGAGAAAAGCAGTTATGGCAGATTGCTACTACAAATAAAAGGCACAGAGTAGACATAGGAAGTACACATTTTTGGGGGTACTGGGGCTCAAACTCAGGACCTTGAACTTGTGATGGCAGGCGGCGGCACCAGTGAGCTAAAATCCCTGGCCCCAGAAAGTACAATTTTACAGAGACATCCTTTTTTTTTTTTTGGTACTGCAGATCAAACTCAGGACCTTGTGTTTGCAAGGCAGGCGATGGCACCACTGAGTTAAATCCCTGGCCCAGGATGTACAATTTTAAACCAAACTGCACTTCTCTTATGTTTGACCATCAATTGATGAGAAATGATCTTTACTCAAAACAACAAATTAAGTAAACTAAAAGGTCATCCTTTTCCTTGACAAGGAAATTACAACACTGTAATGATACACACCACTCATGCTAGGATTTAGCTATAAAACAATGCTACAGGCGTCCAGTATAAAACAAAGTATGGGATGTCATCCATAGGACCTTGTGTTTTAAAAGTACTGAGACGTCTGGAAATGTGAGTAACTGCTATTCTCATCAGCATAATGATAATGAGTAGTTAAGTACTATTTTCAAGTTTTAATTTTACACATATTTTGACACTTGTTGCTTCTCACTGAAGTTTTTGAAGCCAGTATAAACTTAAACATGGCATATTATGAATGCATTTACATTAACAGGATATATATTTTCTTAGAACTCTTACTAGGCAAGCCTACTCTGTACTGATAATCAAAAATCAAGCGATAGGCTGGGGATTTAGCTCAGTGGCGCTGAGCCTGCCTCACAAGCACAAGGTCCTGAGCTCAATACCCAGTAAAAAAAAAAAAAAATAATCAAGCTATAATCTCCTGCGTCTGAATCTACCTCAGCCATAATATTTTTTTAAGTCTATAAATTCTGATGTAACACCTAACTTACTTTTATATAAGACTGCATAGTCACAGCATCTATACAATCTTAATTGCAATTCCAAAGGAAGTAGAGGTTTAATTACGGTCCTACTGACTTTTCTTACAGAAGTACATTTTGGGTGAAACACATACAAATGGCCAGGTTACTATAAGAGATTTTTCTCCCTTGCAACAAGATCTTGCTACACAGCTCACAGCAACCCACCTGCCTTAGCCACCCAAGTGCTGGTATTACTGGCATGCATCACCACGCTGGGTAAGGTAACTGTTTTTGTTTCCACCAGGGTATCCTGAAAATTTTAGCCAAGTGTAGCCAGTGGGCTGACAGGAAAGAATTTGTGGTTCTCTGCCAATACAATGCCTCAGTGTATCCAGAAAATAGGGGTCACACACAACCTCCAAATCCAATCTGCGTGTTTAACCACACAGCTACTCACCCACGGTATACCAGCTAGCATCTGTCAACTTGCTGACAACGGCTTCCTGAAAGGACCCGTCAGGCGCTCTCGTTTCAACAATTGCTCCAACCTGAAATGCAAACCCCAAACATCCTCACCAATTTTAAACAAACTGAATCATTCTCACCAACTACAACTGGGTAAGAAAAACAATACGTAAGATATTTCTTCCCTACTCTGGCTTAGACCTTTATCATTTATAGTGCTCAGTTCTTCATTACATAACTTGAGCCACAAGGCGCTTCGGCAAAATGGCATAAGTAAGGTACTTATTATTTTACAAATTGAAAATTGTGGCTCAGAAAAGTAAAATAATTTGCACAGGGTAAAATCCAGTCTCTTAAATTATACTGTCTTCAAGAAACTTAACCCTAAGAACTGTAAAAACCTCTGAGTGTGGTGGTGCTATAATCCTAGCACTCAAGAGGCTCAGGCAAGAGGTTTGTTGAGTTCAAGGCTAGCCTGGGATATACAGCCAGACCCTGTCTAAGAAAAACAAAAAGCAGGGCCAGGGATTTAGCTCAGTGGTTCTGCTGCCTGCCTCGCAAGCTGAGGTCCCAAGTTTGATTCCCGGTACCAAAAAAAAAGAAAAACAAAAAGCACAAAACCATAAGATGACCAAAACAGACTTCTTTTTCTTTTATAGAAATATTGAATACTGCATGTAGCATTTGTATTTAAGGAACCTTTTAGAAAAAGGTTCACCTGGAGACAGAGGTATGAAAGAGCTGACTTCCTTTCAGCTTTCAGATCTCTATATATCAGTTTTAACTGAAGGGGATCTCTGACACAACAAAGATTCAATACATGAAGAAATGGCCAGAAGTGGATGAAAAACATACCATATAAATTCATTAAAGTGAGCTATGAAATGAGCATCACTTACTTGGCAAATGAGAATAACAGGAGATTAAAGCTTATGGTACTGGTTATATAACTTAGCAGCTATCACCTAAGACAGGCCAACATGAAAATCAAAGATATTCAGCCCAAGAATTCAAAACTAAAAGCAAATGAAAACATTTAATTACATTAAACCACCCTGTTGTAAACTGATATTCTTAAACTAAAGATACAACTAAAGATACAATCATTGCAATATAATTTATACTAACTACACAAATACTGCACTTGTATTTTTACTTTAACATTCTGATAAAATTTTATGTACAAATATAAGTCAGTGAATTACAGTATGAGGCTATGACTCATTATTTTAGATTTCAAACTGTACAACCTAAGTATTATTCTTAGAATTTTGTTGTTGATGCTGTTTTCTGAGTCAGGGTCTCACTGTATAGTTCAGGCTGGCCTTGAACTCCCAGTGATCCTCTTGCCTCTACCTCCTCAGTGCTAGGATTACAGACGTGTGCCACTACACCCAGATAGAATTTTTTTATTGGTGTTTTTGTGACACACGGTAAATATATTCATCTGGGAGCTTTGCTACACATATACTTCTCATCTTAATCACCCTTCCCCAACTTTCCTCTCTTTCTTTCCCCAGATCCCATCCCATTTCTACAAAGTTCACCTCCCTGTTTCTTAACATGGCTCTTTCATATGTTTTGGGTCTCTCATATTAGAGAAACCGTGCAATATATAACCTTTAGTGACTGATTTATTTCACTTACTCTTAAAGGACCCTTGATTTGGTCATCTTGCACCAACTGGGTTGTATTATCCTGTTTCAGGAGTACCTGAAAAACAGTTTTGCACAGTAAGTTGCATGTTACATTTCAAATATTTACAGTAACACTGTAACAATGATGCCATTAACCTATGCTTTCTAAGTACCCTGTGGTTGCCTCTGCTGTAACAGTTATTACATGGCCTTGTTATTTGTATTTATTGTCTCTCATTAACTGTGCGTTCCTCAAGGGGCTGCAGCTCTCTCTTATTACCATATTCCCCAGCAGGTAGCAAATGTCAATGCAGGTTACAGGCATTTACTGAAGGAAGGAACTAAAGATTTATAATCTATAGTGATTACTGTGAAAGTTTAGAATTGCCTTTTGTGCATTTTATCAATAAGTTATATTAAAAGGTTCTGATTGTCACCAAGTATAAAAAAAAAAATCAAACTTTATAGCCAACTTGAAACCAGAGCTCTTCTGGCCCCTAAGACTGAAAAAAGATGAAAACTGGTTCAGGTACAAACCAGTGTGCTTTTCCAATCCTCCTCTCTCCTTTCACATCCTCCCAAATATACAAGGCAATTACCCAAATCAGTAAATTCAAATTTAGTAAGAAAAACAATCATCGTACTGATTTTTGCGAATTCTTTTCTTTTTCGTACTTGGGATGAAACTCAGGTCTTTGCGCTTTCAAAACAGGCGGCGTAAACCAGAGCTAAATCCCCGGCCCTCATCGTACTGATTTTTTTAAAAATAAATGAGCCCCAAAAAAAAGAACAAAAAAAGAAAAGTTAAAATGGTCAGACACTCCAATAAACACTTAGTAACCAAATCTTATACAGTTTGTGTTGTCAAAAGGCTATGTAAGTACTTTATAGCTCTAACATGTTTGGATAAGCATAGGCTACTTTTTTTATTTTTTAAAAATAGGTTGCTTTTTAATCTAAGTAACAAAACTATTAAAATCCGTATTTACATAGAAAAAATTACTGGAAGGAAACAAAGACTGTTATCAGTATTTTTGAGAAATAAGCTTGGGTATAAATCCATTTGGACTTTTTTGTATTCTCAAATAGTGCACAGAAATGTATTAACTTTCACTTTCTTCAGGTCAGAAAAGCATCTTAAAAATAATCTTGAATTATTTTTACTGCTGTCTTGAAAACATGGTTCCCAGTATATTGCTTTAACCTAATTACTGAAATTGCTGCTACCTGAACGTTATGTAAAGGCAGAAAAGAGATTATAACCTAAGTAAGTATTCTACCACAAACAGGAAGGGGCCAAATGAAGGAGTATCATGAACATGAAACTGTGATAGAAGCGTTGTGGAAAAGTTTCTCATTTTGGTTCCTTTTCCATTCTTAGTGTACTTTTCCTTTAAGCTTAGATACATCAATGCTTTTCACACAGTACTGATTCATTTAAAAAAACGTTGACTTGCAGTCTCCCCCTACAGTTACTACAGCTCCAATCCTTTCAACCTGGTTAATAAAACTGTTATCTTAAAGAAAAAAATAAAATCGTATTTATTACCTTGACTTTCACCAGCCTCTTCACCGTCTTGATCTTTGCCTCGCAGAAGGCACCCCGGTACTTGGCACTGACGTCCGTGCCTACGGTCAGGTAGGCAGGCTCGTCAGCCGCCTGGGGAGAGGATGGCCACTGTGAACGTCCTGCAGCTTCTCCCTCCCAGCCTCAAGCAGCATAAAACTTTCCATATTAAGTCATTAGGACATTAACATTATCTGTGCATTAATATAAATCATAATTTGAGAAATGCCCCTCAAGCACTTTATTAACAAGGCTTCATGAATACACTGATTTCCTTATACCATAAAATATTTTTAAATTGTAACTGGAAATTATGAAAAAGAAAATATAGTATTTTTTCCAGATACAAAATGTTTTTAAAAACTCTACAATCTGTGTAAGAAATGGAAATAGAAAAATTATGTTCATATTGTCTCATAAAAGTACTCATTTATAGTATCCTGATAATTGTTTTTAAACTGAAAGATACTGCTATTAAAAACAATACTAGTCCTCACTTCGGAAGCTCACATACTAAAAAAAAAAAAAAAAAAAAATACTAACAATGCATAATTGTTTGATATATCTCATCAAAATAACATTTTGCATACAGTTTATTTGTACAGATAACAAACTAAGTCAGCTGTTTTAGAAAATTTATTGGCTAAAAGCTGCAAATTCAGCTGATGAATGCAGGTACAAAAGCAGGGCTTGAGACTACAGCCATACAGCCAAAATAGCTTTACTAAGAAAAGGCTACTTTCAGCAAACAGCCATGATCAGAACAATACATTGAAAATTAGGAGAAATTTCTTTCTGCCATTCATTTTAATCTTACAGTAAAAAGGATGACTGCCATCTCAGGGTACCTATTTTTTTTTTGAGTTACGTGTACTAACAAGTGCAACTCAACATTACTACGTGCAAAAGTAACACCGTATACTTTTGCTATCCATTTTCAAGTACAAAACAATTGTTCATTTTCCAATATGCTTTCCCAAGATGTATTATTCCAAGAATAGGAAGGCAAGAGAAACTTGCGGAAAATGCTGTATTTTATTTATTTATTTATTTAATTTTTGGTACCGGGGATCGAACTTGGGACCTTGCCCTTGCGAGGCAGGCAGCGGAACCACTGAGCTAAATCCCTGACCCAAAATGTTGTATTTTAGAGCTTAATATTCTGAAACAAAAAATAAAAACAGGCCTTTGGCAAGTATCTGTCCAGAAACATTCAGTGGCCACACACTTCATAGTGCTATGAGAACTTCCTTTCCCTTCCTTTTAAACATTCAGAAGGTGAAGTTTCAGAAATCAGGAAGAATATAAAAATGTCTTGGATAAACGTATGTTTTAAAATACTGAAAAGACCAAATTTAAAGCTAAGTATTATTAGAGCTCAACTACTTAACTACTATAGCCATAGAAGTTTGCTTTGTCCCCAGTATCTCTTTTACTTAATCCACATATTCTCTAAGAAAACCGAATTGACAATGGGGAAGAAAAAAAATTCCAAAAAAAATCCCCCAAAGAATCACCAGCAGGACAAAAGCTTTACTTCTGCAAAGGTTGCTGCCAACACAGGAAGTGTTTTTAAAAAAATAGTAGCCTAATGGACAAGAACGAAAAGGCTGCCTCAGCCTTTCCAAAGTGCTCACTGCTACGGAGAGCTGAAGTGACTGAGCGGAGACAGGTTGGTTTTCCATTCACTTGCCCTCATTTTCTGAAAGCACTGCTTTCTACCGAAACCAATCCCAAGTAACAAAATGACAATCCACTCCAAGGCGCCGCCGGGCTCACGGCTGGCAGAGTCCGGGGCACGAGGTTCGGTGGAGTTGGACTCCACTTACCTTCATTTTCACGGGTGATCTGTGGGGCTCCAGCTCCACGAGTTCTCTTCTCAGTAGCTAGAACTGCAGAAGGGAGGAGAAAGAACAGTCAGTCAACAGCCGGGTGCGATCCGAGAAAGAAAGTAAACAAACGTCCGCGGGGAGGGACTGCAGCCTGGCCGCCCCGGGAGACCCGCTGGGGATAGCAGGGCGCCCCGATCGCCCGCCTCTAGCCCGGCCCAGCCCGCGCTCGCCCCCCGCGGCGGTGCTCCCGGTGTCACGGCGCCATTGCGCCCGCCCTCGCCCCTCACCGTGTCAACGGCGAGCAGCAGGGGCGGCGGCCTGCAGCCGGGGCGCGAGCTCGGGGATCCCGCGGGGCGGGGGCGGGGGCGGGGTGGGGGCGGGGTGGGGGCGGAGGCGACCGGAGCGGAGCGGAGCTCGGCGCAGCGGAGGGGAGGGAGTGGACGCTCCGGGCCGCCGCCTCCCGCCTCGCTCAACTTTTTGTGGAGCGCGGAGCCGCAACGGTGCAGCCTGGCCCGGGTCCCGTTGCGGACGGCGCTGCAGAGTTGGGCGCCGGATCCCCGCGCCGAGCAAACTTGGCGGCGCGGCCAGCCCACAGCCATCTTCCGGGCCGGGAGGCGCTAGGAGCGGCCGCCGCCGCGGCTCCCGTCCGCTCCTCCCCGCGCGCCCTGCAGCCCGCTACTCGCCTCCGAGCTTCAACTGCACCGGGACCCCGGGAAGAGCAGCTGCTACACCGCCTCGCCCATTCAGGACTGTCCGCCTGACCTCTCCCCTCCTACCGGCCGTGGGCCAGGTGCGCGCTGTCAGCCCTCGTGTCCTTCGCCCCTCGGGCCGCCGAGGGCCCCCGTCTTGGCAGCCCCGCTCCCGGCCGCGGCGACAGTTCCTGCACCGGGTTCCCCACTCGCCCCGATTTACTGCCACAATCCACCAAATAACAAGCTGTTGAGCAGACTCGCTTCTACACGAACTACCATTGGCTGATTGTGACGCCCAAAGGCTTCCGATTGGAGCTCACTCCCTGCCGTTCTCATTGGATGTGGCTCTCAAACTTCACGGATTGGTGCGAGAAACAGCCGATAGGACATCTCCCACTTGTGATTGGCTGTATCCGAAGAGTAACGTTATTGGAGAATCATGGATTGAGTAAGCAAATCTTGAGCTATCATTGGTGAAGACAACTCCGGATGTGCTCGACTGAGCACCGATTGGTGCACTGAAGGGTCAGGAAGAGCAGTCCGGCACGAGGATTGGCTTTGGAGTGTCCCATGGAGACGGAACCCAGAACCGCAGCCAGGGGTTTACACGGGGGCGGGGCAGGGTCTTTCCAAGGCGCCTGCGCTGAAGCAGCTTCTCGGCGCCATTTTGTCCCGGCAACGGTGGCCGCAGCTCTATCGTATTTTAAGTTTGTGGCGTGAAGGGAGCAGAGTCGACGTCCGATAGCTCTATCTTAGTGCGAAGCCATCCGCCGTTCACTCCAGTACAGCACCTCGTGACGTTCAGAGGAATCACAGAGCCGTCGAAAAGGTCAATTTCAGGCTGCGGTCGCCCGACTGACGGGGGGGATGGCGCAGCTCTAGCGGCTTTGGCACCGGAAGTGAGCGCGCCGCCGGCAGCCATGGTGAAAGAAAGTTTCCCGGCGGCGGGTGGGGACGCGGTGGGAGGAAAGGGGCGAGGCTTCCTCCGCGGCGGGCGGGAGGCTCGCGTCGTTCCCGTCTCGTGGGACGCCGACACTTCCCCGCCCGAGCGGCGCCTGCTCTTTTGCTTCTGGAGACCTGGCGGGGCGGCGTCCCTTGCGCCGCAGCCTTCGCGCGGTTAGGCTCGGCGCCGTGCGCAGGAGGCTCCCGCCGCTCCCTGGGACCCGCGAGCAGCGGTTCTACAAAGGCCGGGAGCATTTCCGGAGAGAACTCTTCCCGGACTGGACGGACGTGGACCCTGTGCTGTTTGCTGGCTTCCCTGGTTTTATGAGACAAAAACTCGCGTATTGTAAAGTGTTCTTGGTTATTCACTGGAAAGTTAGTTAAGAGTCAAGTAATTGAGACATCAAATGTCGTTGACAGTGCCCACTGACGATGTTTGCCCATCAAGAAGTTATCCTTGACTAAAGCTGAGGGGTTTTTTATTCATTCTTGAAGTAATTTCGAACGTGAAAGGTACGTTGGCATTTGTAGTAAATAGTCACATATGGATAGATGCTTAAAATTTTCTTCAGTACCTTTGTTTTAAGTCCTGATGCTGAATTTGCATAGGGCTCAAAAATAGCGTGATTTAGCAATTTGTGTTTTGTTTTGGCAGTTGTACTGAAGAAAGAAAGGACATCTCAGTGACAGTACTCCAAGGAGGTGAGTCTTAATGTCTCTTAAGAATCTGAGAACTACCACGAAGTTACCAGTAAATACTAGAGTAGAAGGATGGTATTTGAAAGATGTTTTGGTTGGTCAGGGTTCAGATGAATCTATTTAATTAGCTTTCTGATGTGATTTTTTTTTTTTTTTAGCATGCAATTCGGAAATTGGAACGTCCTTGTGGAGTACCTTGGTAGTATTTAGGTTTTTCCCGTGCCTTACAAAAATGATAATTTTAAAAATTATTCAGGAATAGCAAAGAAACTACTTCTAGCTTTAGAATGTGTAGATACGGCCTAGGAATTTTGTGAGGAAGGGTGGTTTAGGACACATTTTTCATCCTTTCTGCCTTGTCTGCAAAATGGCACTAATGGATTTCACCTGACACGGTTGGAATTTGTTACATGAGTTGTTATATGTAAAGTGCTTAGACTGATGTCAAGTATTTAGGAAGCACTTGGGTATTAAATGGTATTATTATGCGTGTGTTATTACCTGAGAGTCATTTCAGGAAATTTAAATCATTATATTGCATTTATATACAGAGCTGTGGCAGAAGCACCTAGATCTTGCTCCCTGAAGGTCATACCAACTTTTCCCAACTCTTTTTTTTCCTAGTTCTTCCCTTCAAGTATCAGATACTATAATCGCTCTCAACTCTGATTGTTCCCTGGGACAAACCTCATGTTTTCTGTTTTGTTTTTGTTCGTACTGTCCTAGCCTTCCCGAATGGCGTTTTATCTCTATATGTTCAAATGCTACCTTTTAAGTAAAGCTTTCTTGAAAGCTTCATAAAGGTGTAAGTACAGCTAATTTCTTCATATTTCCTCCTGCATAATTCCCACCACTTTCTGTGTTCCATTTGAGATTTTTGTTAGCTTTTATGTCCTTCGGTTTAAGAAACCATTCCAGAGAACTGTACCTTGTTCACTTTTGTAAGTTTAGAACATATCACAGGCTTTGGCACTTAGTGGCACTCATTTATGAAATCGAAGTTTATAAAAGGTATAGTCAGCTAAGAGAGAGCGTTTAATGGACAGTGTGGCAGTTCAGTTGTGCTTTGTTGGTGTTTTTACATCCAAGAACACTTCTGTTGGCTACTCAAAATGAGAACACTTGAGGTTTTAGGAGTTGGATCGAGTTGAAGAGCATGTAAGTGATAGAGCACTGGGAGGACTATCCCATAGGTTACGAATTTTTGTTAGAATGTGTTCTTGTATTTAATAGGTAATGTTTTTAACCACCAGAGAGATTGTTTTTCTTATGTACTTGATTTTTCACAGATCTTCCTTCTCATTAGAATATATAGGCCACTTAGCTCAATATATTGGACTCAGAATCTCACTCTCCATGTATATTTTTTAAATCATAGTATCAAAATGCCTCTAAGCGTAAAACTAGGCCAGAGGATAGGAACTGGGTAAGATACTGTGTGAGGACATTTTTTTGATCCTTGGTTGCTATGGTACTGATCAGGGCTTGTCCTTAAGATTTAGAAGAAATGGGAATGATGGGAACTGCAGTTAAAACGGAGTCCCTGAACTCCAGGCCATGTGCTGGTACCAATCTGGGTCTAAGACCCATTAGGAACCAGGCTGCACAGCAGAAGATGAACAGGCAGACAAGCCTCCTGGGTTTGTTTTTGTACTGGGGATCAAACTCAGGACCTTGCGCTTTTGAGGCAGGTGTGGTGCCGCTGAGCTAAATCCCTGGCCCTCCTTGTCTGTATTTGCCACTATTCCTCGCGGCTTGCTTTACAGACTGAGCTCCGCCTCTTTACAGATCAGCTGTGGTACTGGATTCCCACAAGAGTGGAAACCCTACTGTGAATTGCACATTTGAGAGATCTGGGTTGCACGTTCCATTATAACACTCTGAAGTAATAGTAGAAGTCAAGTGCACAATATAATAATAGAAATACAGTAAAGTGCACAGTAAATGTAATGTGCTGAAATCATCCCCAAACCATATCCGAGGAAATATTTTCTTCCTCAAGACTGATCCTGGTGCTAAAAGAGAATAGGCACCACTGAATTAAAATCTAGGTTCATAGTAGGCATTCATGGAGCTAAAGAGGCAGTTATGTACTCCTAGCTGAAAATTTTTCAGAATTTTTACAGTAACTCAGCAGGACTTTGGATTGAATAAGCATCCTAATATAGAAGCACTAGATTTAAAAACCAGATGTGTGTCTTCTAATCATAACTCTTACTGGCTGTGACCCAGGATACATCATTGTGTGAATTTTTGCTTTCACAGAATGAGTTTTATAGGGCTAAGGTATTTACAAATCTTAATATTATAAGATTATAATCTTATATAACAATAATCCCATCCAATTCCTGTTTTTACTTCTCATGTTTATCTGTCCCTATAAGTCTGTTACTTAACTCTTAAAAATGAAAATATTCAGAGGGATTTAGCACTTGCCTCAAAAGTGCAAGGCCCTGAGTGGAGGGGGGTTCAGACACTGAGTTGAAGATTTTAGGACTTAAGGAAGTTGTTGATGTTCATATTGCTTAGGATCAAGTTCTATCAAGTTCTGATGTTCTGTCTATTTACTGTTTTCATGTACCAAGGGTTTTTTGTGGTGCTGGGATGGAAACCAGGGCCTTGCAGATGATAGGCAAGTGCTCTACCACTGAGCTACATCCCCAGCCCCTATTTATCAATAGTTCTATTGTTACTTAGCTTTTTTAGATACCAGCTGAGCAAGATTACTGGTTGTGAAGCGTCTGTCGTATATACTGTTTAGTTGCTTCAGTATATTCTCCTGTAATTGATTTTTTAGAAAACTCTAGTGTGATACACAAAATTGTTTCCTGACATCTTATGGATCTCAGCTTGCTTTTGGGGGGAAGCAGTGGAAGAACTAAATAATTCTTCACATCTGTTTGCTACTTTTGTGTTTACTAGGCACTTTGATACAGTGCTGTATCCTTAAGTGTTGATACAAATTCATTAGTACATGAACACAGGGCTCTGAATTGTTTCCACAGGTTTGGAAGGGAAGTTAAAGTAGTCATGAGAGAGGGATTTGTTTTTATTTTTTGTTTTATTGTTTTTTGGTCAGTTTTTGGCATGTGTGTTTGATAATATGTACTGAGTCTGCCAGTTCTAACATCCCACTTAGAGGTTTATATATATTTGTATTTAGGGTTACCTCAAATCCTACAGCAAGCAAAAGTGTTTATATAATTCTCATGGCTTAGATCTTGGTCCCTGGGGAAAGGGATTTTATATGAAGGAGCTTAACAAAATGAAAAGCCATCTTCCTGTTTCTTTTGTGTATTGTGTGATACTGCCTTTAAGGTCTTAAAATCGCCCAGACTTTGGTAAACCAAGGCAAACTTCTGTTGTTTTCCTCCTGTTTTTGAAGTTCTGCATTTTGTTACTTAGTCATGAACAAGTGGTCTTTTCCCAGTAAATACCAACTTATACCACAAAACCAGCTTTTCTGTGCTGCTGTGAACTTCCTGTTTTGTCACATTTCCATTTAGGGGAAAGAGTGGATTTTAGAGTAGGCTAACTTTAATTTCATGCTTAAAGATTCTTCTGAAATTCACTTTGGAAGCTCTCCAGATGTCTAAAGGGAGAGGGAGGAAAATGACATGCCATGTCTCCATAAAGTCGTTTGTCAGAAAGCTTCATTTGGCTCTGTGTCAGGGTTGCTAGGAAGGAAGAGAAACTTTCTGCTGTCAGAAATTTTAAGTCTATGACTTTCCAACATTGTAACTTGCCTTTAGGGTTCCCATGGTAAATATGGTTGAGTTTGTGAATGAACTGTATTCTAGCCTTTGAAGACAGGATGTGTTCACTTCTAGTTAGTAGATTTTTCTTAAGGAAATTTGTGAGGACTGTATTCAGCTGCATTGGTTCATTTACAGTAGACAGGCCAAAGTTCATATGTTAATTAGAATAGAAATTGGCTACAGTCTCAATGTGGGCCATCTTCTGCATGAAAGTTGGGGTGAAGCCATTTTAAGAACCTTTTGCAATCAAAGTTGTGAGTAAATAGAACATTTAGTTATAAATGATGAATTGTCACATTTTACAAAGTGAATTCTTAATTATGTGTTAATGGAATGTGTAGGTAGAACATGCTTTCACGGTAAACCTGAATCATACTAACATTGCTTCTGAGGGAACCTTGGGATACCATTTTTTTCGGTGGTAGAACCAAGCTCTTCCATAATTTTTTTTTTAAACCAAAGTGACCTTGGGCTGCTTTTAGTCAGAGCTATTTCTCCCTTTCTTGACATATCAGTCAAATAAGAAAGATAATTGTTTTATTACAAGTTTCTTCTTCATTAGCGCCCTGGCCCAGTCCACCTTTATGTTGGAAAAGTTCTCCTCTAACACTTGGGTTGCCGTATTTGGAGATCTGATGTTGCATTGTAAATATGTGAATCTACTGTAAGTTTACCAGATACTTCTTTTTTTCCATCTACTAATGTGTTATTTCTGAAACACATACAGTATTTCTCATATGAAAATGAAAAAAGCTTTTCCTAAATACCCATCGTCCTCTACTGACTTATCCTGTTTTGCTTTATACGAGAAGTATCATCACTTAAACCTTAAGTTTACCTTTCTTTTTCTTTTTTTTTTTTTCGGTACTGGGGATTGAACTTGGGTCCTTGCGCTTGCGCAGCAGGTGGCGAAACCACTGAGCTAAATCCCTGGCCCAAGTTTACCTTTCTGTTGCCTTTCATTTATTTTTTTTTCCTGAGACTAGGCCTCATTGTAGTTCAGGCTGGCTTTGCACCTGGGGCAGTTCTCCTGCCTCAGTCTCCCATACCCAGCCCTGTTCTCCTTACCAAACGGGCACCACTCCAGACCTAGTAAATTCAAATCTCTGGAGAATTCATATGCTGGTGTTTGAACCAGTTTCATTAACATTGATTGCATACATTCCCAATATCATCTAAATTCTAGTCTTTTATTTTGAGAAAGGGTCTTCTGTGTAGCACAGGCTGGCCTTGAACTCACCTTCAGCCTTGTGAGTGTTGGGATTGCAGGTGTGCACCACCACACCCAGCTTGTTCATGCTGTTGTTTATTATTGGTATGTCAGACCTTTTTTCCTACTAATTATTGACAGGATTGATATGGATTATAAAATGGTGTCTGCTTTTGTTGCCAGTGCAAGAATTGTTTTAATGTTTTAAATAATCTTGGTAATGTGACACATTACAGGCATCCAAATGTTTTCTTTGCATTTTTACTGTCACTAGATTACTGCTGACTTTCAAACCTATCAAAGATATGTTAGCATCTGTATACCTCTAATTTTTATATAACATGTCTCTAACTCTCATTTGTATTTCCTTAGTGCTCTTAATCATACTCCCATATTACATTGCACTTTGAATCCTGTTGAGTTTTCCCTAGGAGGGGAAAAATAGTGCAAATCACACATTTTGAAGACAAATTCAACATGTGTAAGTAAGGAACAACAAACAGTCTATATATAAATCATATTACACTTGCATTCACTTTAAGAGATGTTAATGTATCGCTGGAAGGATACACGTACAGTGATTACATCTTGAATTGGTGGGGTGGTCAAGAAGAAACCTCGTATCATTGAGTTCAAGTATACAGTACATTATATAACAATGGATAAAATCTCTAGAAACTCTGAAAATATTTTGGGTTATGGAAATACGGGTGGCTCTAATCTTTGTGCTCTTGTTACTGTTTTTAACTTGCCCTAATTGGGGTATAAACGTAGTATTTTCCAAGTATATATAAGGCTTCTGAAATTATTCTGTAATCTAAAGGGCAAGATTCATTGTGGCAGAACCCCCTTGCTAGGCTTAGAGTGGGCTGCAGTATAGAGCAGGCATTTCCCCCCCATAATTGGCCACAATATACTTGGAGCCAGACCAAAGCCTACAAGTCTCACTGGAGCATGTTGTATAGTGTGGAGGCTAGTACAGCTTACCCACCAGTGGCTACCTCGGAGATCTAAGCCCTGGTGTGTGAAGCTGCAGGGCTCCTAAATGAGATAACATCCCAGCTGAGGACCTTACCCGGTGGCTCCAAACCACATTCCATCCTAGAGCTGCCCCTTCTTTGTAGCTTACTAGTTAACCATGGCCTACCTTTGGTCTGTTCTGCTCTTTTCATAAGAATGCCGTATCCCCCTTTTACAAGCCTTGTCTTTGTCAGCTGGTATCACCAGATGCCATGCATATCCCCCTACCCTATTCTTACCCATGCTTGTGTAATCAGTAAATACAAACGGTCCTGGTTGCTTGGGGTCTTTGCCATGTGCTTGATGTGGTCCATCCCAGTTCCCTGCTATTTAAGTCTTGTTTCCTTGTCTTTTCTCCTTGCATCATGTTGCCACACAGAAGATCAAGACTCTCCACCAGGGCTTTTGTTAATTCATATTCTCTATTTCCTGTGTCCTGTCAGTAGTTCTCATAGGTAGTTAATGGTTCTCATGGGCATTGATATTGAACAAAAAATGGATAAATTTTTGAATTAAAATTGAAACCCCTCTCAAAAAAACCGAATGCCCCTTTACCCAAACTGTAAAATAAGATAATGTTCTAATGTAAACAGTGGGTTTACCCAGTGGCCTTAGAGCCTTGTAACAGAAAGGATCCCAGCTGGCATGTTAGTGTGCTCAATGCTCAACTGAATTAAAAGGGCAGTGCCATGTATTTCAGTATTTTCTATACAGCAGGCATTTTTTAAAAGTATGGTTTATTGCAATACAAATATAGGAAAATTCTCCTTTATGTACATTCCCATGAATTTTGACTTACACATTTTTATGATGAAATCATACCAATATATGACATTTCCATCATGGCAAAAAATTGCCTTTGGGGTCGGGGGTTTAGCTCAGTGGTTCCGCCACCTGCCTTGCAAGCACAAGGACCTGAGTGTGATCCCCAGTCCCCACCCCCAAAATTACCTTGTGCTTAATTTCTTCTTCCTACCCTCAAGAATCACTGCTGTATTTTCTGATCCTATAGTTTTCCAGTTCCAAGATGTCCCATGTTGGATTCATGCAAGATGTATGGATTATACAGCCTAAGCTTTCATCTCATTTAGATGAATAATAACTGCCAGGCTGCTTTCCAGGGCAGCTGTGCTGCTTCACTTTGCACACGCAGTGATGTACTACCACTGGTGATCCTCATCCTCAACAGTGCTTGGTGGGGTCAGTCTCTAGCATTGTACACTTTCTAAAGATGAGTGGCATCTCACTGTAAGTTTAATTTGCATTTCCCTAACAAATAGTGATGAGTATCTTTTCACACACGTTTGCCATCTGTGTAACTTCTTTAGTGAATTGTCTGGCTCAGCTATTGCCCATTTTTTAAAACTGGGCTGTTTCATACTCTTTAATATTGAAATTCCTCTATATATCTTGGTCACAAGACCTTTGTCAGAGGTGATTTGCAAGTATTTTCCTTCAGTTCTCCTTGTTATTTTTTTTTTTTGGTACCAGGGATCGAACTTGGGACCTTGCGCTTGCGAGGCAGGCGCTTGAACCACTGAGCTAAATCCTCAGGCCCACCTTGTTATTCTCTTAATGTTCTTAGAAGAGCAGAAGCTTTTAATTTTGGTGAAATCGTGTCCATTTTTTATAAGTTGTTTTGTATTTTGAGTTATATATTGGTTTCTAATTACTTTTGAATTAATTTTTGTAATGTATAAGGATAGAGTTGGAGAGTTTTATTTTTCTCCTGCATATATCTAAATATTCCACCGCCATTACTTTCACATTTTCTTGGGCTAATGTTAAGTAATGAAATTGTTTCATGCTACAGAACATTAAAACTAAAGAAATAAGGATAAAAACAGTTACATCCTCAATTCATAACTGAGTGCTGAAATATTGTTTCCTTGTCAAAATATCACTAGCACCAGGTTTGACAAGTTACCAAGCTGACGAATACTGAAGTATGACTTGTTTGTTAAGTTTTTGGAGGACTGAGAGGTAAGCTTAATGGTTCCGTCCTTGCCTAGCATCCTCATGGTGTTGAGTTTCATCCAGCGTGGCAAAAAATAAAATAAATTTAAAAATCCCCATTTTTCTAGCATACACTGTATAGAAGGTCTTGGTAACAGATAGTATTTGGAGTTTTCTAATTCTGCTTTTCCAATATAAATTTTAGAAGCAGGCCATTGGTTGTCACCTCCCATTAATAGAAGCCACTTGGGAAACTGATTAGGTTTCTACTGAATCTATAAATTACGTTGAGGAAACTTGGCCTCCCAAGCCTCAGTCATCTGATTACTTTAGTTGTTTTCACCCATTCAGTAATTAGCAATGTAAAGTTTTTAAAGGGTGGGGGAATGGGGATTTAGCTCGGTGGTGCCATGCCAGCCGAGGTCCTGCGTTCGGAGGTCCTGCGTTCGGAGGTCCTGCGTTCGATCACTGGTACTGAGAAGAAAAAAAAGGGGGTTTGGGGATGTACCTTAGGGACAAGGTCCTGGGTTCAGTCTTCAATGCCTGAATTTCCACTTATGTTGCCATTTTTAAATAAGTGAAGAAATGAGGTGATGGGTATGAGGTCACACAGTGTCAAAGATAGATGAAACCTCCAGCAATTAATACCCTGGCTTTATTGCTAGTTTTCTTAAACTGTTATGGTTATAGTGGGGTAAGCCTTAGGTACTTTTAGCAAGAAGAATCTCCTTCCCTAAAATAGTTGATGCCTTCGTTTTATACAGTAGTACCTCAGGACTTGTTCATTGGTTCCAGTACAAAAAATAAATATGAAATGAACTCTTCAGGCTGGAAGGTGCTACAAGTTACTAGGCAGTCAGTCAATGCCAAGTAAGTTGGAGCTTGCTCAGTGAACACCAGACATGAATACCAGGACAAAGTGCGTAACGTAGCAAATTTGACAAGTTTCAAAGCAGTCAAATTACCAAGATTATCATTATATTTCCTGAGCTTCAGTTTTCCAGATCTATTTAGATGATAAAAATCACAGTCCTTTTAATGTTGAAATCTTCAGCCAGGTGTAGTGATGTATTGCCTATAATCCCATCACTCAGGAGGCTGAGGCAGGACAGCCACAAGTTTCAACTCACCCTGGGCTACACAGTGAGTTCAAGGCCAGCAGGAACTACCCTATCTCAAGAACCCAAAAAATAAAAATAATAGACTCAGATCAGTACATTTCTGAAGCAGTGTCCTTGTGATAGTATACTTTTCTCTGTAGTTAATATGAATTATAATAGAAATACATATTAAAGTCTCATTGGTTATAGGCAACTACAGTCTTATTTCACATTCTGGAATTTGTTCAAAGGAAGAGATTGACATCTTAAGTTGGAAACATGTAAAGGGCTTTTGGTGGGGAGAAATGTGACAACTGTTTAGAGAGCTTTGACAGGTTGGCGAGAGACCGTAGGAAAAACCCATTAAATACCCCACTAAGGTGTGGTCAGTGGCACAATGGATAACACATCTGACTACAGGTCAGAAATAACCCACTAATATACTATTGTCAACCACCTGGTCTTTTAATTATTTGTCCCAGTAAACTAATAGTTTGTGAAGCATTTGTTTCTCAGATTAAGACATAGGTTATCTTTTTTTTTTTTTTTTTTTAAGTAGATTGTCTAGAATAGGCATCCTCGTTTATGTTTATTCAGAACCTGCCTCACTGTCATGTGCACTACAAGTTGCAATTTGGAAACTTTACTGTATTGAAATCTTGACAGTTCATAGTTGTTGAAAACTGATGTTCTTTCCCAAACACTGGTTACTGCAGTAGCCTTTTTAATATGTAAAAGGAGGAAAAAAGCCCCTAAGGCCAAAGGTAGTTTTTTCAAAAAGTCATTGTACAGAGCTGGGGATTTAGCTCAGTGGTTTCATTGCCTGCTGTGCAAGCGCAAGGACCCAAGTTCGATCCCCAGTACCAAAAAAAAAAGAGGTCATTGTACAAATCCTTCTGTTAAATTAAAACTAAGCTTTGCTGTTTTCTCTTCAAAATGTGATGGTACAAGAAAGGTGTTAAATGAAGGGGTAGTATTACAGGGGAGCATTTTCAATTGCAAAGGTTAAAAAGTTATATTTATAATTTTGATGTTTTATTTTTATAGGGAAGATTTTTCTCCCCTACAATTGGAAATCATTTTGCCATTCAAGAAACAATTTTAGGGGAGAAAAATCTTTTTAAAAACCCACAAAGAAATAGCCTAGGCCTGTCGATAAGTGGATTTAATAGATTACTGCAGAAAAGTTAAATGTAGGTCAGATCTGGATTCCATTTCCAAAAGTAAGAAATTTAATAGACAAACCAGCCCATGCCTGCAGTATCCTAGCAACTCTTGAGAGGCTGAGGCAGGAGGATCATAAATTGGAGCCCAGCCTGAGCTGCTTAGCAAGACCCTCTCAAAAAAAAAAAACAAAACGGCTGGGGATGTAGCTCTGTGCAAAACGCTCTGGATTCAGTGCCCAGTATTGGGGGGGGGGGGAGCAAGAAAAACACAAAAAAAGAGAGAAATGATATTAAGAGATAGTGTTGTACGCAAACATTTTCATTTCATTTGGGGGTTGCTTATCAGCATAAAATGACAAATTTATAATCTTTTTCTTTTTGTTTTTGTTTTTTTGGTACCAGGGATCAGACTCGGGACCTTGTGCTTCCGAAGCAGGTGGCAGAACCACTGAGCTAAATCCCTGGGCCCCAAATTTATAATCTTAATTTGCTGCTTGTTATATGAAGATTCTAATGTTTCAGTTAAACAGATTGATGATCTATGACTTTTTATTTTTTAGATGCATTTGTGATAGAAATACAAGCAAATGGATGACAGTCTTATGAGATAAGTGCTTTTGTACTCCAGAATTCATTTTGTTATATGGAAGAGCCAAAACAGAACTTTGTTCTTTAAAACTTTTTTTTTTTTTTTCTTTTTAGGTACCAGGATCAAGATGACTTGTACAGCAAAAAGGTAATCTTAATCTTATAATAAATTTTATATTCATGCCAAAGTATAACCGTTAACCTGAAGCTAGATTAATCTTGTGTATACATTAATCTTTAGTACATATGAAAATCATTTTTTCTAATAGCTATATGGAGCTAGTTATTGCTTAGTTTTACATTTATCAGGTATTACGGCATCTACAGTAGCTATAATTGGCTTAGCTGCTCAAAATTAGGTTTTAGGACAGCCATATGGAATCTTTTTATACTTCATCATATTTAAGTGATTTTTTTCCCTTTTTTTTGGTATTGGGGATTGAACTCAGGACCTTGGACTTGTGAGGCAGGCGCAGTGCCCCTGACTTAAATCCCTGGCCTCAAAATTAGTTTTTAGGGGGCTGGGGATGTAGCTCAGTGGTTCCACCGCCTGCCTCACAAGCACAAGGACCTGAGTTTGATCCCTGGTACCAAAGGTTTTAGAACCAGGCTGTTGTTTTGTTTTTTGAGACAAGGGTTTCACTATGTAGTTCAGCCTGTCACTGAAGTATCACTATGTAGCCCAAGGCTTGCCTGGAACCCATACCAGTTTCCCTACCTCAGCCTCCTGAGTGCTGGAATTACAGGTGCATCCCGTCATGCCTGGCTTCAGTCTTACTTTTAAACAGCGTTATTACCTATAGTGATAGAAACTGAAGAATAGTTACACCAACAGCACAGTTACACATGATTTGTGTGCTAGTCAAACTTTGGAACTTTAGTATAGGACTGATCATAGACTAGCTTAGGCATAGTGGTCTTCTGTCTGGAAACAAACTAAAAATTTAGTATTGTTTGGGTATTTTTTATCTTTGCTACATATCAGTTGTAAAAAGATTTTTACTGTGTTAGTCCTAATAATACTGGTTTAAAGTTGTATCATAGTGAGCTATTCAAGTATAATGATTTGCTATTTTAACTACACAGATGCACAAAGTCCAGCAATACTTTGTAGCTAAACTCAGTGATCAGTACCTTCTTTGGAGGAGAAGTCTGAATGGAGTAAATATGCATAAACCCAATAATGAATGTATACTTGGCCAGAGTTCAAATCATCTGTTTCTGCTGTGAGTACTGCTGTTCAGGTTGTAACACCTGTTCCTTTAAGCTTACTCATGTAGGAACAATTCTCTCTACACAGCACTTTCACATATGTGTATGTGTGTGTGCTTGCGCATGGTAAGGGGGAGCAAACTCAGGGCCTCACACATGCTAAGCAAGCAAGTGCTCCACCACTGAACTGTACCCCTACCCTGTATGTATTACTTAGTTTGGACCTAAAGGCTATTTAATTTTAAGTGACAGGATATAGAAACTTTATTGATTCTTCAAACTCCTCCTACTCACAATAATAAAGGAAAAGAACAAAAACACTGACTCTTTATTAGCTTTTCCTTTCACTGGAAAGAAATTACCCAACAGAAGCAACTTAAGAGAGGTGTATTTTTGGCTCACAGTTTCAATGCGTTTGATCCATGGCTGGCTGGCTCCATTGCAAAGATGGCATGGTAGAAGGACCAGGTGGAGGATAGCTGTTCATCTCATGATGGGCAGGAAGCAGAGAGAGGAAGAAGAGGAGCTAGAGACAACAATACACTCCTTATTCCCCCAGTTTCCCTCCTATTCTAACCAGGCCTCACCTTCTAACAGTAGTCAGCTATAAACTCACCAGTGATGAGCTTTGTGATGAGTACAGTGCCCCATGATCCAGTTACATTCCACAGTCCCCACCTATAACTGTGAGACTTCTGAAATTGAGAACACTTTTTTACATATATTAAAGACTAACTGCCTGATGACTAACAGGCATTTTATAAAGTTCGGAAGTGGGCAACTGTTTCATTTATTTCCCTAATAAACTGGTGGGATATACCTGATTAAGGCGTAAGTCTATAATATTAAGTAAATGTCCTCAGCTATGCCCAGTTCTGTCAAACAGATATCAACCAAACTTCACTTGTTACAAGACAAAACTTTAATGAAAATTGAGCAGTGGATATGTATAATCCAGGGGCTAAGTAGTTACAAGGGACTGTCATAGAAATGTAAAGCAGAACAGATGCTAAAGTAAATGTTACATATTATCATCATCGGATTCATCTTCTTCCTTCAGTGATTCCTGTTAAGAGAAAAGATTTAAAATTCAGTTTTTTTTGTTTTTGGTACCTGGGGATTGAACTCAGGACCTTGCACTTGCAAAGCAGGCAGCGGCGCCACTGAGCTAAATCCCCGGCCCTAAAATTCAATTTTTAATAGTTACATTTCACACCTGTGGCTAACAGCCAGCTCAATAAGTATTGCTCATTAAAAATACTTGTATAAAACTAGAAAATGAACAGTGCCTTAGAATACCCGAGTAAAGGATAAGTATATCTTGCTGTAGTAACCAGTGACTATATCCTTGACAGATACAGTCAGACATACACAAATGAAAGCATTAAATATCCTGAAAAACTTGGAACTTTCACCAAATCATGTGTTCAAACCAGGGCAACTTTATCTCCATTGTAGCTTAGAGTTAACCTAAGTTCAACTCTTCATTCTTTTAATAGAAATAACCAAATTTCCCTTTTACTGAATTCAGTACAGCAAACCCATGATTTACAAACATTTGAGTTGCACACTATCACATCCTGTATAACTTACGGTACATGATTCTGGCTAGAGTTCTTATGCTTTGGCTTACCTTAGCATATTTCTCTGCTTCTTCCCTTATATCTTTTGGAACAATTTCATGTCTGCCTTTAGTTACTGTAAATTGAGACACATATTTAAGTGAGTTAAAAATGAGGACTGTATGATGTCTGTAGTACCATACAATCTTACCTAGTAATCTACAGTTGGTATGACTTGTCTAAGGTTGTAAACATGTACTATGAGTAATACAACTAGATGCTTTGAGCTCAGTAAATTATGATTTATAAATCTTGAGCACTACTTTACAATATGATTAATTTTAGAAATAGCCTAGCCTTAAAGTCCTATAGTTAACCATGCTAGAAAGAAAAAAATGATTTCTCAGTATAAAAATCACGTAATGCAGGCAGGGGGTGTAGTTAGTGCTGCCATGCCTGCCTGGCAAGTGCAAGGTGTCCTGAGTTCAATTCCTGGTACCGAAAAAATCCCCTCATAATGGATATTACATGAGATGTTTCAAGAAATAAGCTGTTCATAATTTCCATCACTTATTAAGCAGTACATTATCCTCATTGGATTACCTGGTATTTATACTTTGGCTTTGTTTTAAAAGGGAACCAGTGGTAAACAGATGTAAAGGTAGCACAGTTAAGTCCTAGAGCAGGTGAATATCCAAAAGTAACTTACATTCACCAACCCAGCTGAGCTCTAGTTCAAAAGCTTTATCCTTAACTTCATCATGTACTATGTAAATTCTAGAACAGAAAAGGACAAATTATTTGGCAAGAATGCTCCTCAATGTAAGTTATTTACAGTTATATACACATTCAAGTCTTATAAACATTAGAAGAGACAGAGTACACACAATGAAATACGAAATACAGATACTGACTATCCTGTACAACTCAAGTTCTGTTTATTTTGATGCTGTATTTGAAAGCTCTCTAAAAGACACCTAGAAAGGAACACAGATTGAAATGGAAAAAGGACATTAAGAAGTGTGCCTTTTTCAGGATTTTATTTTCCTGTTCATTGAACAAATACTTTAAAAGCCAATTAATGGAGACAGCGTTGGTTGTACACATCTGTACTCCCAGCACTCAAATCCCTAAGTCAAGATGATCTCTATTGCAAGTTAAAAGAATAAAAATTCTTTTAAAGCCAACTAATTGTTTTTGATAGTTTAGCTTTCTATTTTACAACTGATGTCACCTAACTTGGCTTTCACGTTGTAGTATGTTATAAACTGAAACGAGGAGGCACTGGCAAGTAAAACAGAGAAAGTATCAGTTAAATGTGGTTTTTTCTTGGTACCACGGATCAAACTCGGGACCTTGTGCTTGCAAGGCAGGCACCGGAACCACTGAGCAAAATCTCTGGCTCAGTTAAATGTCAGAGCTTTACCACTACCTTGCACATCTTCCTTTTGGGGAGGGTCTTTTGTTGCTGTTGTTGTTTTGAGACAGGGTCTTGCTATATATAGTTCAGGCTGGCCTTGAACTCACTGTGTAGTCCAGGCTGGCCGCCTTGAACTCAAGGTGATCCTCCTGCCTCAGCCTCAAGTACTGGGATTACAGGCGTGCATTACCACACCTGGCACTGGAGAGTCTTCTAAAGCCTTGCTGGAGAGTGTTTTAAATAAATAATGGCTTTCCTACAAAGACCTACAGAAGTCAACCATCATACCTAAATATAAACAGGTGGTGAGGGCTGACTTCATAACTTCAAAGACTGGTTCTAAAAGAATCTATTCCGTCTATCATGTTAAACTATGGTACAATTCAATGATAATACTTCTTAGGTAGTCCTAATGTTACTTGCTGCTGACAGAATGGTTGTTTATATTAAAAAAAGTTTTGTTCTTTTGTTTCTTCTTTGTAAATGAGAATCTTTTTGTCTATGACTTGTACTGAGTAACATGCTGGCCATTCTTTAAGATCATGATACAGGCCAAGTATGGTGGCACACGCCTGTAATCCTAGCACTCAGGAAGCTGCCACAGGAGGATCTCCGAGAGTTCAAGGCCAGCCTGAACTCTATATAGTGAGACTCTTGTCTCAAAAAATAGTCATGATACAGTATATTAACCATTGTTATTCTCTACTTTGTTGTCAAATTGTTTTTATATGTTTTTTCTATATTTTATTATTATCTACAGATAGTACATTAAATTTTTAAAAAGTGGTTGCTTCTAACTTAAGCTAAAAAATGAGGGAAGACAGGAAACTGGTGGTAGGAATGGTGGAGAATTAAGATGAAACCATCAATTTGAAAGATAAGAATACTTTTGGGTCGGGGATTTAGCTCAGTGATTCCGCCGCCTGTCTTGCAAGCGCAAGGTCTGGAGTTCGATCCCCAGTACCCCCCCCCCCAAAGAGTATTTTTATATTACTTAACAGCATCTGGATTTTTTTCTTTGTACCTATGTAAAATGTGAGTCACCAGTGGACTACAAATCAACTCACTAGACCTAGTTCATGTAACTATGATGTGGAATTCAGGTGCTGTGAAATCTCTGGCCTGTGATAACTTTTAATATATAAAATACCTTTGCATTTTTGGATCTAGAATTATTTTGGTAAAATAACCCAAGTGTATTTATTGACTGTTGTTAGTTACTAGTTTTAAAACTTGTTACATTGTACTCTAGGTTTTCTTAGCCTTTGTTTTATTTTGGCTTGTTCAGATTTGGTTTTTTGAGATAGCGTCTTGCTGTGTAGCCCAGCCAAATTCTGAACTGATGATCTGCCTGTCTCCGCCTCCTGAGTGCTGAGATTATAGGAGTGCACCACTATGCCCAACTTAAGCTGCTTTTAAATTTTGAAATATTGCTCTTGTCATCTTGTTAAAAGAGCTTTTGTGATAAACTTGCAAGTCTTTCCTGAAGAAACACGAGATTACATAAATGAGGCAACTTCATTAGACTGTGTGTAGGAATAATTGGCTATACACTACAATAAAAATAGTTTGTGGGGCTGAGGGTATACAGTGCAATATTAGAGCACATGTTCAGCATGTGTGAGAATCCTGAGTTTACATTCCCAACACCAAACACAGAGATAAAGTTTGTAAACTTCCTTTTTAGACAGTCTCCTTATGTAGTTCAGACTGGTCTTGAACTTACTATGTAGCCTAGGCTGGCTGCAAACTCACAGTGATCCTCCTGCCTCAGCCTCCTGAGTGCTGGGATTACAAGTGTGTAAACTTTCTTTAGGGCAATCTAATATTAACTATTATAGAAACTTTTGGAATTCCTAACGATCCACTATATCATGCTACTCTTAAACTCCAATTTATTTTCTCCAAAGCTGGATTTTCCCATCCCATTTATTATGACTAAAAAATGTAATTGACTGCATTAATGATACTGCTGCTTGTGATAGAGCACATGTTGAGCATGCAAAAGCCCTAGTTCAATCCCCACCACCAAAACAAGATATTCTCCTTAATGAAGATTCATCTCCTAAAAATTCTATACTATACTATTTTCAAACAAAACAGCCAGTTACAATTTATATTGAAAAGTTTAAGTGTGGTATTTTTATGGATGGTAAAAGCAAAGTTTCAACTTACATTTTTGCAACTTCTTTAACAACATCACGGCAGGTCATTTCTTTCATCTACAGAAAAAGTATAGTAATTGTGAGTCACAACTGTATGAATTCCCATTTGAATAATTGTTCACAACTTGTTATTAGTAATAACCCAAACTCCTGAGAGTCTTAGATCTACAACCAAGGAAAATAACATAAAATCCAAAAAAGGGCCCTTTTGGCTCTCTGAGCAGCACCATGGCAGTGGGCAAGAACAAGCGCCTTACAAAAGGCGGCAAAAAGGGAGCCAGGAAGAAAGTGGTTGACCCATTTTCTAAAAAAGACTGGTATGACGTGAAGGCACCGGCTATGTTCAACATAAGAAATATTGGAAAAACACTAGTCACCAGAACTCAAGGAACCAAAATTGCATCTGATGGGCTCAAAGGTCGTGTGTTTGAAGTGAGCCTTGCTGATCTGCAGAACGATGAAGTTGCCTTTAGAAAATTCAAGCTAATTACGGAAGATGTTCAGGGCAAAAACTGCCTAACTTCCATGGTATGGATCTCACCCGTGACAAAGTGTGTTCCATGGTCAAGAAATAGCAGACCATGATCGAAGCGCATGTTGACGTCAAGACTACCGATGGTTATTTGCTTCTTTGTTTTGTGTTGGTTTTACTAAAAAAAGGAACAATCAGATACAGAAGACCTCTTATGCTCAGCACCAGCAGGTCCGCCAAATCTGGAAGAAGATGATGGAAATCATGACCCGAGAGGTGCAGACAAATGACTTGAAGGAAGTGGTAAATAAGTTGATTCCAGACAGCACTGGGAAAGACATAGAAAAAGCTTGCCAGTCTGTTTATCCTGTTCATGATGTCTTTGTCAGAAAAGTAAAAATGCTGAAGAAGCCCAAGTTTGAATTGGGAAAACTCATGGAGCTTCATGGTGAAGGTAGTAGCTCTGGAAAAGCTACTGGAGATGAGACTGGAGCTAGAGTTGAACGAGCTGATGGATATGAACCACCAGTCTAAGAGTCTATTTAAAATCCAGATTTTTAATAGTGATAAATAAAATCTTATTTGTGATGGCTTGCTTCTGAAGAAAAAAAGAAAAAATCCAAAAAAGGACCAGATTCTAAGTGTTCTGATTCATAATTTTAACATTTTTAAATTAATATGCCAAAACAGATATTCTCACTAACCCTTGGTACCACTAATTTTGCATTAAAAATTTTAAAGATCCAAAGCCCTCTGACTACTCATAGGCAGGCCCTGGAATTGTAAAATCAGTTAAGAAATCTGACTTTTTTGGTGCAGGTAGGGAGGTGTTATTGGGGATTGAACCCGGCCCTGCACAAAGAACTATATCCCCAGCCATTTTTTATTTTGAAGCAGGATCCTGCTAAATCACTAAGTTGCCCAGGCTGGGCCTGTGATCCTCCTGCAGGGTGTGCCACTATACCCAGATGCCTTTTTTTTTTTTTTTGCCATTTTGTTTGGTTTTGTTTTTTTTGAGATAGGGTCTCCCTGTATAGTTCAGGCTGGCCTTGAACTATGTAGTAACCCAGGCTGTCCTTGAATTTGTGTCGATCAGCCTGCCTCAGCCTGCTTAAGTGCTGGGATTACAAGCATGCACCACCATGCCTGGCATTTATGGCCAATTGAGGGTAATAAAATGCTGACAAGCCATAAATACCTACCATAAAATTTAGCAAAATGGGAGTGAATAAAGTTGGACCACATGACAATATATTCAAGACAAAAATGCAAAATACCAGAGAAAGCTTGGTAAAAACCACCAAGATTTAACAGGTTCTTAGTTTGATTTTGAAAAAAATAAGTAAAATGTGCAAATCTAAACTGGGGCACCAGACTGGGCCTGGTGGTGCATGCCTATAATCCCAGCACTTGGGAGGCTGAGGCAGGAGGATCACCGCAAGTTCAAGGCCAGCCTGAACTATACAGCAAGACCCTGTCTCAAACTCCCCAACCCCAAAATGTGGGGTGCCAAAAACTTGTCTGTATTAGAATTAAGCAGCCCCCCGCCCCCATATCGGGGGATCAAACTCAGGACACCTTGCGCTTTCGAGGCAGGCGCAGTCCCACTGAGCTAAATCCCCAGCAGAATAAAGCATTCTTAAAATGCCTCACACTCACTATGTGTAGAAATTAGCATTTCTCTTCTGGATGCATGAGGGGGACGAGCAAGGGCCAAAGATACTGAGATGTGATTCAACTACATCTTTAAACAAAGCCAGGTTTGTTAATATCGTTCAGACGGGCATCAAACTCACAATGATCCTCCTGCCTCTTCCTCCCAAGGGCTGGGATTACAGGTGTGCACTACCATACCCAGTTATTTTTATTGTTTTGAATTTAGAAGTCCTGATGCTCAAATCTGTGTCTCCAGAGGAAGAAGGAACAATAACAGAAGTTGTAACATTGAATTTAAGAATACTAACCCAAGGAAATAATGTAGCTGATGTGGACTTTAAAAATAATGGGGAGGGGAGAGGGTAAATTAAAAGATCTAAGAATACTGTATCAAAAGAAAAAAAATGAAGCTTTCGTAAATGAGGGGAAGAGGGGGTGAAGGGAGTGGAAAGGGATAGAAAAAAATAGGAATTAGGACATATCGTGTGCAGGTACAAATTCCATATGATGAAAGTGATCGTTATATATATCCAAATTATACCAGTAAATTTAATTTTTTAAAATCCTTCATATTTGAAAAACAATTACAAAAGACAGTGCTGAGATTGAGGTAGGTGGATTTAAGCATAGACTGCTAGCTGCAATTTCAGCATGACAGTGCTGTTATTTTAAGGTGAATACTGAAGCGGTGTCATGTCTGCAACTTTGGAAAAACTCAGGGAAAATAGAGATAAAATATGGGAAAGTAACAGTCTAGAGGTTATAATATTCTTACATCTTCTGATATTTACATTTTTCATATTAAATTAGAATTGAAGGGAAAAGGAAAAAAGTTTGCCTTTACTGGTAAAGTTCTACATTTAGTGAATTAATTGCATCATACAAAGATTATATTTAAGCAGACTTGAAAACAGTATCTTCCTAGGCTTGCTGGTGCACACCTGCAGTACCAGCTAAGCAGGCCGCCACAATCTGAAGCCACCCTGGCCTACACAGTTCAAGATGAGCTTCAACTACATCACTAGATCCTGTCTCAAAAAACTCTGGTTAGTTTATTTGTCTTTAGGCAAATTTTTTGATAAGCAAATACTCTGTTACTGCTAAAAGGAAAGCTGGGCTTTTAAGAAATATTTTCACATTAAAAGCTGAACTTCTTGCTGTTGGGGAATAATGGGTAGTTCTAACAGGACAAGCTTCGTGGTTTGTCTACTAGGAACAGAGTAAGAAGTACTCAAGCACAGCTAGACATGTAATATAAAACTTAAAGGACATAAAATCTCTGTGCCAAAGAAATGATATGGGACAAACATTAACTTTTTATTGCAATTGATTCTGTAACATGAACTCAATTTTAAAGCTAGGGAGCCATGAATGGACTTAGTTGTTTTGTACTTTTCTGCAATGAAGGTTTTTAACAGCCATCCAGCTTTTTTATTTAACCACTTACCAGCTTCAGAAAACTGTTCTTTGTATCAAGCTGCACTACATCCTTACATTAAGAAGTTTAGTCTGTGGTGATAAATCTTCATTTCTAGAAGACTCAAACATTAAATATATATTACCTGAAGCTTTTCTATTTCTGTCTTTGCAGCCTGCTTGGCTTTGCCAATAGCACAGCCCCAATAACCCTATTAAAAAAGATAAAAACCACATAATCATTCAGTTAATATATTATCCAGTATCATTTAATAACCAGCTTTTTCTATATAAGTTAATGAAAATGTGTTAAATGACTCAAAAGTAAGTATGGAAAACATATTGACACCTTCTCGTGAATATTTAGAAGCTCAAAAAAGTTAAAATATCAAGCTTCACTCTAGAAGAACCTTTATTTTTTTTCCCCTCCCCCAGTGGTCCTGGGGTTCAAACTCCAGGCTTTCTACATGCTTCTAAGGAACTCAAAACACTGAGCCATATACTCTGTTTTAAAGACACTGCTAATATTCATAGTAATGAAAAATCACATTCAAATTTTACTATGTAGTATGTATAAATACTATTGAAAACAACAAATTTTTCCTGCCTTGCATTCATAGGTTATTTAAGAAACAAAAAAATACGGTGAGGGATTGTAGCTCAGTAGAACCACACCTGCCTGGCAATTCCATCCTGAATTCCATCCCCGGTACCAACAAAAACCTAAACAAAACATTCTTCTCATTAGGTTTTTTTCTTTGGTACCAGGAACCTTGCGCTTTAGGTAGGTGGCAGAACCACTGAGCTAAATCCTTGGCCCTAATTTGTTTTGTTTTGTTTTTCCTAATTAGTTTTTAAATTACATATAATTGGGCTAGGGATTTAGCTCAGTGGTTCCATTGCCTGCCCTGCAAGGGCAAGGACCAGAGTTCGATCCCCAGAACCAAAAAAAAGCAAACCTGTAATTAAAATGAAAGAAATGTTAATGAAATACCATTAAACTACAGAAGAATTTACCATAATTCAAAACCACTCACGTATGAAACACCTGATGGGTCGATCATGTACAGCTGTGCACCATCATTCACACTGTAAGACCCAAGCATGAAACTGCACAGAAAAATAAGGACTTTAAAACACTTTTCTTAGGGCCTGAGATGTAGCTCAGTGACATATCTATCTATAGAAAGATAGATAAAGATATACAGATATGTATAATGAGTACTTTGGTTAGTTTCAAATAAAAACTAGCCCATACCATCAAAATTTTTGTGGCCTTTTTTGTTTAGAATTAAACTTCCTGATGAAATTACCCTTGGGAGGCAGCAGTGCGGAGAAAGGAGTCGGGATAGGTGGAAAGCACCACTGAGGAGAAAACCTGACCTAGGCATAAACAAAGTCAAGGGAAACTGAAAGTAAAACTGAAAGCTTGGCAACCTTTTTCTGTTCTCCAGTATTCCTCCAGTCATTTTTCTGCAGTAAAAAATGTTTTACTCTTTTATATGCTCATAAATTAAAATTAAGCTATTAAATGATCATAGGGATTGCTGATTTTCTGAAACTGTGATATGTGCTTTAGGGAAGAGAAATCAGCACCATCTTACATGTAATTTCACACGTGGGAAATATTTTAACAATTATCTACTCACCATTTCAATTACTCCTTTCCCTTTTCCAGAATGTCATGAGACATGCCTTTCAGAATACGTGACTGTCATCATTTTGAGACCCTTCAAGGTTTTTTTTGTTTCAGACAAGGTCTCACTACCTAATTTGGGCTGGGTAGAACTCATGCTGATCTTCCTGCTTCAGCCTGAGCCCTGGGATTTAAACCCTTCACCATTTCCTTCATTGAAACTCTTAACCATGCTATGTGAAATAGTATTTCTAACCCTTGAACTCTGCAGAGCAAGTATACTTGCCTACCTTTATATATCTGAATGGTGTGTGTATAGTTTTACACCATCTCTCTGCTAGAAATACTCTTCATCCATTCTGCCTACCTCACAACACTTCACTGCCACCTCCAGGAAAAGATCGTTCCAGAGTCTGTTGCCCCAGGATACTCAGGACATACTGCTATCACCTCTAAGGTTTTATTCATCTGGGTAATCACATCTATGACTGACTCATATGTTCTTACAGCCTGAAAAATAGCAGAAAAGTAACTGGTGTCCACAGAGCTCAGCTGAAAGGTGAAAAGTGAAAGGTATTTTATATAGTCAAAGCAGAGTTTTTCAGAGTAAGTAACTGTAATAACTAATAATAAATTATCTACCAGGTGGGGCTGGGTATTTAGCTCAGTGGTTCCGGTGCCTGCCTTGCAAGTGTCCTGAGTTCGATCCCCGGTACTAAAAAAAAATTATCTCTCAGGTCTACCCTAGTGTCAGCACAATAAAATACAGGTTTTCTTTAATATGTCTGTCTGAGTAATTTTAATATGGCTCACTGTAAACTCAAAAGGTGGGACTAGAGCTAAGCACTAAGATTTTGAACAGTGCTTTATTTTGATCAAGCACGTCTGCCTAGTTCAAAAGTCTTCTCAGGAAAATCTAGTCATGACAGGTCTCCTTGCAGAAGCCGTATTTGGAAATCCCATTCCAGGTCTTGCTGCAGTTGACTCCCCACTTTCACCAAAGGTGAGAATACTAAAAAAAAGAAAAGTGAGAATACCAGCACCTCACCTCCCCAACAGATTTTCTTCCTGTGAAAAAAATCATGAGGGCCAGGGATTTAGCCCAGTGGTTCCGCCGCCGCCTGCCTTGCAAGTGCAAGGACCCGGTACCAAAAAAAAAAAAGAGTGAGACTCAAAAAAATCATGAAATGTAATTATGTATGGCTTCGTTACTAATGAATTCCATTTAAGAGCATTTTACCTGAGTGCTTAAAGGTATCAGATAAAATTAAGACTACTGAAGTATAATTAACTACTTAATGTCAACTTGAGGTGTTGTCAGCTTACAGTTTCCTGAGATGATCAGGGAATTAATGCCAGAGAATTAACTGCCATCAGATTGAAAAGTCATAATTAGAGTTTCTTAGTTTACATCACTTTAAATCTGTACAATCCCTTTCACTGTTCAAATAGTTTTTATGTGTACTTTTAATCTCTCCTATATTTCTTAGTAAGATTTTGTCTTTTTAAGCATATGAAAAGGGACAACATGCTGAGGAAGGATAGATATCTAACGGTACAGATCTGACCTGTGAGCATCTCAGAGTTCCTACCTGCAGCCGAATGGTCTAACAGCACTGTAGAGTGTGTAAGCATGTACGTACATCGCCACTCTGTCTGCAAGATGCTGTGAGGAAGAAGAGCTTATTAATACGTTTCTGCTCAATACTACTGCTCAAGAAGCTCAATATGTTATCAACTTACTTTGAGTGGAATGTTATAGCCAAAGTTAGATCTGAAGTTGGAAGCTTCTTCTCTTGCTATGTCTGCTAAAGAACGAGCATCTGCCAGCAAACCTGCTACTGCCTAAAAAGAGGTACCAATTTAATAAGCATATTCCTGTTACAGAACAAAAAGTACACAAATATGACTCTGTCTTATCAGTCACGTTAAGAAGGAATATTCCTATCACAGTCCTCTCCCCAGTCTCCACCTCACTGTAAAAAGCTTGATTTAAATAGTTTTATATTCAAAAAGTTACTAAGTTTTGGTCTAAAAAGCACAACTACAGATGATTTTTAGCCTGTTAGCTAATAAACCACAGTGAAAAACTAAAATACGACTGTTAATTGTTCAAAATTGGTGGCTTAGATCTACAATTCCTGCACTGTGTGGTCAGATATCCTGGTGCACTGGAGGGAAACTATAGGTAGTGGGGGACATTTTAAATTTGGAAGGAAAGAGAAGTCGGTTTTACATTGTTATTTTACTACATTCCTTTCGATGCCATGAAACCTTTGAGAACCTGTAGTGTATCATCACAGCACTCAAGAGGCCGAGGCAGGAGAATCAAGAGTTTCAGGGCTGGGGGTTTAGCTCAGTGACACTGTGCCTGCCTCGTAAGCACAAGATCCCAAGTTCAATCCCCGGTACCCAAAAGAAAAGAGTTTCAGACTAGCCTGGACAATATAGTGAGATACCCAATAAAATTTAAAAATTAAGAAATTTAAAAAAAAACAACAGTACTATGCAAAAATCAATACGGAATGCCAGGCATGGTGGTGCACACCTATAATCCGAGCATTCAGGAGGTTGAGGCAGGAGGAACTGATAGCAGTTCAAGGTCATCCTGGGCTACACAGTTTAAGGCCAGCCTGAACTACATGCTGAGACCCTGTCTCAAAAAAACCCCAATAAAGAACAGCCATCTGATCTGATAAACACATTAGTAAACATAATTTTTGTAATCTTTAAAAATATTTTCCTTTCATTGTATATTTTTTCCTAAACAGCTACTGTTCTTAAAACAAAGTTTAAGTTATTTGAACCCAATTACTTCATAAAACCTTAGGTATAAGGTATTTTTGATCTACAGAAGCCATGAACAGAAACCTTTTGATACTAAGGAACCATGAACCAAGAAAGCTTGGAAACGGCTAGATTACATTTACAGAATCTAAAAGTGGTATTAGAATCTTTAAATTTCTTTTTTCCTGAAAGCAGAATTCCACACACATTGCATGTTAAGCATTTTACATAATTATTTTGAACTTCACAACAACTGTATAAAGAACCAGTAGACTCTAAAGTCTCATAATTCTCCATTCACTTTGAAGATGAGAGCTGTGGAGAGGACATTATGCCTTAAAACCCTTTGAGTTCAATGTTTAATGTTTTGCCAATTTCCAAGTATAAAGAATGCCATAGATTCCTGGCTTTAAATTTACCTCCAGACCAGCTAGCTAGGTTACAGTCTGGCAAGTTTCATCAAGACCTATCAGTTTCACTGGCAATAATAAATCTGGTCAGGAGAAAAACTGTTCAGAAAATATAATCACTTATATTTCACTAATCCTTTTTATGTAAACTGCATCTCATTTAAAAGCTGCAAATCTATCAGGAAATGCAGGCGGTCCTACAGGGTGAGGCTACAAAAGGGGCTCTGAAGTAACAGGAAACCCAAACTTGAACTCCCTCCCCACCTGTGCGTGTCTGCTGTAAAAATGGGGTTAACCTCAGCAGTAGGGATGAAAAAGAATTTATGTGGCGTTCACATCATGGTACTAGCACACAGTGTTTCCTTTTCTTCCTTGCCTTTCCAGGTAGCAGTATTAGAAACCCATTTCCTTACAGTAGTTCTTCCTGAAGGAAGTCTGCCATCTACATAGGGTGACTTCAGTACTGTATGTACCAGTAGTGTATCTATGGCTTAGTGTGTGCTTGTGTGGAGCACTTTTTCTGCTGCTCTACCTTATTATAAATGTTCTCTGAGTATAACATCTTTGCTTATCCCAACAAAGGATACAAAAACCTAGATTCTCTGTATCACCTCCGTTGATGATCCATAGGATCATGATCTCATTTCTATATACTCCTCACCCTCTCCTTTTCTTTTTTGAGACAGAGTACTTTCACATGTAGTTCAGGCCAGCCAAGAACTATTTACCCTAGGCTAGCCTCAAACTCACGTGACCCTCCTGGCCTTTGCCTCCTGTGCTAGGATTACAGGCACGTGCTACCATGACTGGCCTCCCCACTTCTTTCCTTAAGGTAACTTGGTTTCCACATCTGTCATTAATCAGGTTATGGGCTGATTAACCTTTATTTTAGTAAACTGTTCAAACCTAGTAACTCAGTTATTCTAATTATCTTTCTAGTTGCTCAATGATCCACTACCTCAACATTAATGTAATAAATGAATTCTTAAAATCACATTTTAATGCAATTGTTACTTCAGAAACTGGACAAAGAGGAACATTTTAAAACGTGACCTTACCATTCCAACATGCCGATCAACATTAAAAAGCCGTTTGTTGGAACCTTCTTCATAAAGTTTAGAAAGAACTAATTTTTCTACCCCAAAGACAACACCATCTTTACATCTGATCCCAATAGCTGTACTGGAACAAAGAAAAAAATTTTTTTTAACTTAAGAAAGAAACTTCCTAATAAAACAAATCACAAGATAGGTAACATTTAAAGCATGTCAAATACATTAAGGCATTTAAAAACTAGAAAAATAACCCAAAGTGTGATAAACAGATCTAAAATAATTTTTTTTTAAATAAATTAGATCTGTATAAAAAGTTTTCATGTTGAGCCAGGGATTTAGCTCAGTGATTTCGCTGCCTGCTGCTCAAGCGCAAGAACCTGAGTTCGATCCCCAGTACCAAAAAAAAGAACACTCCTCAAAAATCTGTCATAACAACTGAATAAAGAAACTTACACAGTGCTAACAAAATATGGCACAGTGTCTGGCAAGTTAGTCATGTTCAGTGCTGTCCATCAGAAGATAAAAGACAGATAACAGGAAAAGGGAGATCGATATGTGGTGACAGGGAAAGGGACCAAGAGTTGGAGGTGGGGTAGCAAAGGGAGGGGAAAGGAATGAAGATGTACCAACTCCACACCAGGAATGTCATCATCATGTGCTGCAAATGTACTGACTACACAGTGAGACCCTGTCTCAAAAAGCTAAGAAAATAGGCTACATACAAACTAAAACAAAAAAGGTGACCAATCTGGGTAGAGGAATTGATTTATTCTTTAATTTTGTTCATTTTTTCCAATTTTTCTATAATAAATGTATTGCTTCTATGAAATAGAAATCTATGAAAATAAAATGTTCTGCTGTAATCAAGATAAAAAGATCTTAACCTCAAGTAAAAGTTGGAGAAGTTATATGATGCTCTTTCAATATTAAAATGTTAATTTAAGGGCCAGGGATTTAGCTCAGTGGTTCTACTGCCTGCCTCGTAAGCGCAAGGACCGGAGTTCGATCCCTGGTACCAAAAGAAAAAAAAGTTAATTTATACTTTTTATCCTTTTTAATAAAAGTAATTCTGAGATCATAGGGTTATACACTGGTATTCCCAGTACTTGAGCGGCTGGGGCAGGAGGATTACTGCAAGTTTGAGGCCACCTTGGACTACACAGTTCAAGATCAGCCTGAACTACACGGTGAGACCTTGTCTAAAAGAATAAATAAATAAAATAATAATAATAATAATTCTGATCAGGAAAAACCCAACAGGGAAGTATAAAAAATGTTTATAGTTTTGTGGGTAAAATTATCTCTCAACTCTTTTTTTGGTAATAGCATCACCAAGCTCTAATCCCTTGACTTTCTCCTTCATTTCCCATGCTGAACTATGTACTACTGACTTTTTTCTTCACAATTTCCTTTTTTGGTACCGGGGATCGAACTCAGGACCTTGTGCTTGCGAGGCAGGTGCCAGAACACCACTGAGCTAAATCCCTGGCCCTCTTCACAATTTCTTAGGCCCACATCTTCCTCTCTAATAACTTTACCAGCATTAGGGTCCTTGTAATTCCAGGATTATAACAATATTTTTTCCACTTCTTCAATCCACCTCTCTTAATTTGACAGCCTCATCTCTAGCCTGATTTTCTTTTGTCATCATGATAATCTACAGCAAAGGTGGAGGAACTGCATCAGTCACAGGCCTCTCGCGGTCTGACGAGACCACGGTGCTTCTTCCCAAAGATGAACAAGCACACGTGCCAGTTCGACAGAACCTCAGACCCTGTCCTCCACACCTGAGGTGCATTCAGGGGCCCCTCGCTCCAGTCTAAACTCTGCCCAGCTTTTTGGGTAAAAGCTCTGAGAAAGTGGCAAAGCTCATACAGCTTATCCAACACCCTGGTACGTGAAGCCCACACACTGACTCTAACCTCACCGCCACCTCAACACACTGAGCACTTCTGCCTCAGTGTCTTTGAAGTAAAGTTATCTGTGTCTTAAACTTAAGCTCTACCACCTCAGGAATCTTTCCCTGATCATTCCAATACACCTTCCTCAAGTTTAAAAAAATCTGTATTCTAAAGTAAAAGTTCTCAATGTGTAGTTTGGAAACTCTGTGGGATGCCTGAGACACTTTCAGGGAGTCCATAAAGCCAAGACTATTTTCATAAGAATACAAAAAATGGGCTGGGGATTTAGCTCAGTGGCATCTCACCTGCCTGGCAAGTGCAAGGTCCTGAGTTCGATCCCCAGTACCGAAAAAAAAAAAAGTTACTAATGTTAATATGTAATTGTGTTTAAAGCTCTAATTTTTGGTGCTGCAGACTGAACCCAGGGTCCTGTGCCTGCAGAGTATGTGCTTTATTTACCGCTGGGCTATAACCCCAACCCTGTACTTTTTCCCCTCAGTTGGCTGAGGTGTAGCTCAGTAGCAGAGCGCTTGCTTAGCATGTTCAAGGCTGAGGCTTCCACCCCAGCACACACACACCACACCACACCACACACCAACCTGCCTGAAAAAGTGCGGCAGGACCTGGGGATTAGCAACACCTGCAAGCATTGAAGCCCTGGGTTCAGTCTTTACGCCAAAAACTGAGAAGCACATCAATGACAGAACGTTCTGTTCCAGCCAACAAATACCTAATGATAGGTCTTTGGGCCTTTCCTTAGAATATTTTCTAAAAAGACCTTCCAACTGTAAATATAGTTAGTCCTCTATACAACTGCAAATTCAACCAAATGTGGTGTGAAAATATGAAAAACAAACTTAAAAAGGACATACATGTTCACCATGCTCAAGATTCTGAGTTTGATTCCCAGCACCAAAAAGTTGGTACGCATGGGACTGAACCAAGAAATCCCAAATACACAAGGGGAAAAGCTCATTTTTAGGGTTTCACTTTCTAAAAATACTTCCTTATGGTTGCTTACATGTGACTGTTTTAAATGATATTTAAAGATATTTTATAGAAAACAAATTCCTGAGTAGTTCTTCATAGCCTGTCCTCCATTTTCAGAATTACAGATGGTTTCAAAATACATCTGCAGTATTTTTCTTAGGATTTCTTAGTCAAGTATTTCACATCACTGAAAATACAAAAATGCAAAGGAGGAAGAGAAAAACTGTTAACTTCTCTAGTCTCTCTAGCTCCTTGTTCCAAAACCCCCCAATTTTTTTTAAGATCAGGTCTCCTTTTGCCCATGCTGGCCTCACACTCATGCTATCTTCCTGCTTTAGCCTCCCAAGTTGCTGAGATTATTTTTTCTTAAATTTGAATTCTATCACTTCTGTAAACAATGACAAATATATATCAGCCTAAAATTCTTAGCCTTTTTTTCTATTATACAATCAGATACTAACAGATAAGTACCAATATCACTAAAAAAACTACATTTAAACACAAAATACATTGCCTTCATTATAAATTCAAAAAAAATTAAAATATTTTTTGCTAAAAATTTTTTAAATGTTCCACAAACCTTTAGAAATTCACGTGTTTTCTGCCACTCAAGATGGCATGTAAGGGACATTTATTCATTAATTACTAAGGGCTTGCTATGTGCCAGCCATGCAAAGACAAGTGACTCTCTATCCTCATAAAAATCTCATATTAATAATACTAATGGAACCAGGCATGGTAGCATGTCCCTGTAATTTCAGCAATCAGAAGGCTGAGGAAGGAAGACTGTGAGTTCAAAACCACCCTGGGCTACACAGTTGGGTTCAAAAGGCCAGCCTGGACTAAACAACAGCCCCCTCCCCAAAACACCACCACCACCAACAAAGAAACCAGCATTTGCTCCATGTGCTTTGCCAACATTAAAACCATTTTCCTGCTCTATCTTTATTCCAAAGGTTTTCACTGTAATGAGAAAACAGCCCAAATACTAACACCCTATATGTATCTGAAAAAAAAAAAAAAACCTAAAAAATCTGAATGAGATGTTATGATAGAAATTGTAAGGGTCAGGAGAATAGCTCAGTGGTAGAGCACTTGCCTAGCATGCACAGGCCCCACATTCAATTCACAGCATGACCCCCTCCAGAAATAAGAAATGTAAAAAAGTCCTTTACTGGGCCGGAGGTTTAAGGTCCTGAATTCAATCCCTGTTTCCACACACAAAAAAACCCCAAAAAACAAAGTCTTTTACTTCATCCCAAAGCTGCTTCAGATTTGAAAACACATAAATGTGACTACAAAATTTTCTCAATGAAAGATTCAAATTTGTCAAGAGCTAATAATCGAGACATTAGAGGGGTATGAAGTAATCATTTTAGTGCACTACTTAAAAAAAGACACAGTGCCGAGGATTTAGCTCAGTAGTGCCGAGCCTGCCTCAAAAGCGCAAGGTCCTGAGTTCAATCAATCCCTGCTCCTGGAAAAAAATAAAAAGAAGAAAGGAAACTAGTTCAACTCAGGAAAGGCAGTGATCCTACACCTTTTGAAGCAAGGGTGCATCAATAAAGAAGAATTTTTTAAAAAGAAAGAAAAACTCCGGAGATGAACATGTGGACAACTGCACAGGACATTTAAAACATAAGGTGGATGAGAAGTAAAAGATGACAACGTCACAAACCTAAGGGCCACGGAAAACAATGATATAAATCAAGAATTTCAGGGCTGGGGTTTTAGCTCAGTGGTTCCGCCACCTGCCTCGCAAGCCCAAGGACCTGAGTTTGATCCCTGGTACCAAAAAAAACCACCAGAATTTCAAAAAGAAAAATGAGCTGGCAAAGACGATTATGAATGTGGTTTTTGCAGTAGATTTTAGACATGCCTATATAAGTGGGATCAACTGGAAATACAGGACTGGTGCTCCTGGGAAAGATCTGGCCAAGAAAGAAAACTGGAAATGACTAAGTTGAGATTATTTTAGGGCATATACTAGTTTGTGTCAAAGAAACAGCTTAATTACTAAAAGTATACAAAATAAATTTAGTACTTGGTTAAAATATTAATTTCAAGTAAAACAATGTTTCTTACCTGCTATTTTCCACAGCCTTCATGGCATATTCAACTTGAAAAACTCTTCCATCTGGAGAGAATGTGGAGGCTGACAGGTCATACTATTAAGAAAAGGACAAGAACAAGCTTACAACATGTCTTTGATAGTAACAACCATACAAGCTGCTTTATTCTCTAAATGTTTTAAGCATCAGGAATGAGTTCTAGCCTGAGGACAAATGCTTTGAAGAGGAAGAAACAGTGGCTGAGGAAAAGTTACACCATTCAGATTTCCGCTACTGAAAAGTAACAGATCCAAATCACAGGAGATCAGAAATTCATTCACATAGGACACAAAATTCTTCTTTTCTTCTTTCGAGACAGGGTCTCAACGGTGTTGTCCAAGCTGGCTTTGAACTTGCAATACTCCTACCTCACCCTGAGTGCTGGGATTACATGGATGTGCCAGCACACCCAAATCCCAAACTTTTTTTTTTTTGGTACACGGGGTGGGGGTGGGTGGGGGGGTGATGTATGGATATGGAACTCAGGACCTTGTGTTTGCCAGGCAGGCGTGAAGCCACTGAGCTACATCCCCAGCTTTTAAAAAGTTAAAAGTTAAGGGCTGGAGATGTAGTTCAATGGCACCCCACCTGCCCAGCAAATGCAAAGTCCTGGGTTCAATTTCCGATACCATAGAAAACAAACAAAAAACTAAAAAAAAACAACAAAAAAAAACAGGGCCTACAGATGTAGTTCAGTGGTGCTGTGCCTGCTGGCAAGCGCAGAGTCCTGAGTTCCATCCCTGGTACCAAGGGGGGAAAAAGAGGAAATTTAAAGTTAAGATGGGATGACAGAAACAAAAGTCAGAACTTGTTATTGTTTTCGGGTTTTTTTTTGCAGTGCTGGAGACCAAACCCAGGGCCTGGCACATGCAAGACCTGTGCTATACGACTGAGCCACATCCCCAGCCCAGTCAGAACATTCAAATTTGTAGTTGTGCCACTAAGTGAAGAATGCTGGTGAAAGCATTTAACATTCACTTTTTTTTTTTGGTACCGGGGATCTAACTTGGGACCTTGTGCTTGGCGAGGCAGGCAGCAGAACCACTGAGCTAAATCCCCGGCCCAACATTCACTTATTTTTAATAAGTACCTATTATGCCGGGCATGGTGGTGCACACGTCCAATCCCAGCACTCAGGAGCCTGAGGCAAGAGGATCACTGCAAGTTGTAGGCCTGCCTGGGCTACACAGTGAGTTCAAGGCCAGTTTGAATTGCACAGAGAGACCCTTCCCCCCACCCCAAAGCACCTACTATATATGTCACTAAATAAGAATACAAAGATAATCATTCATTCATGAAATACTTCATTTTTTAAAGCAAAACATTCATCACAGAATTTGTACCTGTACATGATATATCTTGCTTCTATTTTTCCTATTCTCCTCTCCTCCCTTTAACCCTTCTTCCCCTTTTTATTTACAAAGCACTTTCATTAAAAATGAAACTTTGATCCCCGGTACCAAAAAAAAAAAAAAAAAAAAAGAAACTTGGGGTGGGGGGTACCGGGGATCGAAGTCGGATCCTTGAGCTTGCGCAGCAGGCGGCCAAACCAGAGCAAAATCCCCGGCACTGAAACTTCATTTTTAATCCAGTCAGACAAATCTAGGCATAGATACAGAACTAAACCAGAAAAGGTAATGAAAATAAAACAGTAAAACCAGTCGGGCGTGGTGGCGCACATCTGTGATCCCAGCACTTGGGAGCCCGAGGCAGGAGGGTCGCCAGAAGTTCCAGCTTAAATTCAAGGCTAGCCTAAAGTACATAGCTAGAGACCCTGTCTCAAAAACCAAAAAACCCCCAAACAGTAAAATGATAGTATTACAGGGTGCTTCATCAAAGAAAGCCCTGCTGAGGCAGTTCTATTTGAGTCAGAACTCAGTGGCAAGGAAGCATCCATTCAGCATACCGAGGATGCGCCTCCCTGGCATTTGATACAAAGACCTTATAGTTGCAACTAGCATAGCCCAACCAAGCAACAGAAATAAGGTCACCACCTACCTACATTCTAAGCGCAATAAGTGCAGAACAGAGTGTACTAAGCCAGCGAAGGAGAGCAGAGCCGAACTCTGGCAGGCTTTCAGGCTGCAGTGGGTGTAAATAGGTACTAGGGAGCAGTATTTTATTCTAAATGCAATGAGTTTAAGCGGGGAGGCAACATGATCTAAATGTTCAAAGCATCACTCTAGCTTCTCGTGGAAAATGAACTGTAGAGCCAACAAGAGTGAACTCAAGTGATCAGGTACTCCAAAGACCGGTGGAAAAGACTTCACAAACGCAATACGCTGAACAAAGTAGCCTAACAGGTTAAGAAGTCCAACTCCGACATCCTCATTTGTCTTATTGACAGTCAGAAGTAGTTAAGTCCCTAGATAAGCACTTACACGTTTACAGCACCAATGCCTGAAACAGGAAAGGCTGGAACAAAAGAAAAGCTGAAAGGATGCATCAGATCCAGCCTTTCAGATCCAGGGGCCTTTGCACCGCAGGGCAGGCCGGCCTGTGAGTCAGCAGTGCCCCGTTTCCCGCGAAGGCGGCCGTGGTCTCGGACGTGGAACCCAAGCTGCAGTGCCGCCTTGGGGGCTCTCAAGGGGCGAAGGGAGGACCGAACCCTTCACACACGTCAGGACCCACGGGTTTCCACTTTCGATTTCCCCCAGCAGCTAAAAACGTGACTCAGCAACACCAAGTGGTTGCGGCCTCGCTGTCGCCCCAAGCTCGCGCCCGCGAGCGCAGCGCCGGAAGGGCCGCCCCGAACTCGGGCCGGGACCCACTTCGCACGGCAGGTCTCGATGGCCCCGACCGGCCCCCGGCCAGAGGCGCCCCGGCGCGCTCCGGGGCAGAGCTCCCCAGCGTGGACCTCCCAAATTTCCCACGCGCACTCTAATCCACCGACCAGACCTCCCCGTCGGAGGCAAACTCACCCCAGTTCCGATGGAGCTCATCTTGCCCACACCACCCGAGATTTAGGGTTCTTAGGCCCACAGCGCTTCACCTATTCCTCAGCCAGCGCAGGCCAGTAACACGCCCTCCCATTGGTGCGCTTCCAACCAATAGGCTCTTCCGCTGCGGCTCGCAGAGGATTGTGGGGGGAAGGGGAGAGAGTGGCGGGCTGCGCACAGACGCAGAAGGCAGAATTATAGTTCTTCGGCCGCTTTTGAGTCAGGGCCTTGGTTATTTAAGAAGCTGTCCTATTCCTTTTCCTAATAATTACCTTTATTATCTATCAACTTTCTTTTGGTTCTTGAAGCAGAGAGGAAAGTTGTTCCTGTCCCGTTCCCCCCAATTAAAACCAGAGTTTTAAAACTGCGGGGCGTGGTGGCACACTCCTGTAATCCCAGCACTTAGGAGGCTGAGCAGGAGGATCGCTGAGTTCGAGGCCAGGCTGAATAGTGAGGCTGTCTGCAAAAAGTAAACGAACAGAAAACAGAAGAGGAGAGGTATCCATTCCTTTGTCTTTGGCCACCTGGTTCTGACCCAGTATCTCTATGGCCTCTGTTCATCCTCTTCAGGCGATTGGGTAGAAATTGTACTTTAAGAAAAAAAAAAAATACACTTTTAAGGATCTCATCTGAGCTCAACTTGACTTGGAATCTTACAGATGTCTTGGTGCCCTTTCTAGAGTAAAAGCTAATCCTTACTAGAGATGTATTGAGTACTAATTATGTCTAAAAGTACTCTTATACATTGCTGATAAAATGAACAAGTTCGACTTCCACATGGAATTTGCAGTCTGTGGGAGGAAGTGGGCAACAGAATAAACAGGCAAAATATTTGCACCTTGCTATAAGTAGTAAGAAGGGAGAAGAGTGAGTTAATAGGTAATGGGGGTGCGAACTTTAGGCCTGGTGCTCAGGGAATGACTTTCTCATGGAGTGATATTTAAACTGAAACTTGGGATAAGAAAGGGCTGATTGTGACTCAGGTAACTGGCAACAGGTGAAACCTGGCTGGTTTTAGGAAGTCAAGTCTGACCTGCCACGCAGATTAGGAGAAAGACAGAAAAATCAGAGATGTAGACATGGAACCAGAACTTGTAGTGATTGAATTTTAATATGATTGTAAATAAAAAGATGGCAGAATAGTTTATAAATCCTAAATACTTCATTATATATTTCCCCCAAATAACATTTTACATAATACAATTACAAAAATGAGAAAGGTACATATTACTCTACTTTATTCATAGTTTTGGAATTCTCCCAAATAATCATAGCACAAGATCCAAGATCATACATTGTGTTCGGTTGTCATGTTTACACTCTCTTTTAACCTAGAAAATAGCTGCTTAGTTCTTTACTTTTTTTTTTTTTTTTTTGGTGCTGCGGATTGAACTTGGGTCCTTGCACTTTCGAGGCAGGCAGCAGAACCACTGAGCTAAATCTCTGGCTCTAGTTCTTTACTTTTTTATGGCATTACATCTTTTGTTGTTTGTTCGGTTTGGTTTTCGGAGACACTTTGAATTCACTATGTAGCCCACCCTGGCCTCAAATAAACAATGATTCTCCCGCCTCAGCCTCCCAAGTGCTGGGACATTAACATCTTTGATGAACAGAAGTTGTTTATTTTGTAAGATGTTCTATAATTTAGGTTTAGCTCATCTTTTCATTAGATTCAGGTGATACATTTCTGGGACAAATACATGGGAGACACATGTGTCTGGTGATGTTTTCTCCAAGATTTGTTTTTTCCTTTGTCACTAATAGATACCTGGTGAGGGGGCTGGGGATTTAGCTCAGTGGTTCCACTACCTGCCTTGCAAGCAGGAGGACCCGAGTTTGATCCCCGGTACTAAAAAAAAAAAAAAAGATCTGGTGAGAAATTCATTTGAGACTATGTGAACATCATAGCATCTGATGATTCTTATTTCAATCAATTATTATTCTAATGATTGTCAAGTGGCAGTTTCTAATCTATTATCTGTTTTACATTGATGATTGGTTTTCTGCTATGAAATCATCAGAAGTTTTTAAGTAGGAAAATTATGTTAATTGATTTAAATTAGTAAATGAATTTTCATTTCTGTGTGAAGAATGATAGCTAAAGGGAAGAACAGAAGTGGAGATACTTCTTGGAAAGCTGTTGCAGTCTCATGGGCACACAATAAAGGAAAATGATTTGTAGAGGTAGAAGTGGAAAGGGAAATGTATGGATGGACTTGAGATTGTAGGGCTTGCTGAAGAATTGGATGCAGAAAGTAAAAGAAAAATGAATTTGAATTGTTCTCCCAGCCAATGAAGCATTATAATTAATGATTAGGTTTTATTCTTCAAAAATGAATACAAGATTTGAATTTACTTGGAAGACTAGCCGGCACTTAACTTGCCTAACTCATTAAACATTCTAGTTGCAGTTCCTTCATGAGGGGTTCTAATTTAGACCAAGATAGTCCAAAAAAATGTTGAAGAAAAGCTAAAGGATATAGTCAAAGGAAGGTTCAAGTATTCAAACTTGTTTAGGTATTTAAACTTTTAAATAACTTCACTACTTGTGTGTAATAAACAGTATCTGAGTCTGGGACACTATCCATTATCAAGAATTTGAGGAGTCTTTCTGAACTCATTGTTAGACAAACTGCCCAACTTGAGGCTGGATTGTGTCTGGACTAACACACTGAATTGTGGTCTCAGGTTCTTGATTATTTGCTTGATTTTTACACGAGTTAGACATAGATTTGTCTGTTTTAACCACTTACTCCAAAGTACATTTGAAGGTAGTATATATAAGATTGGTATGCAATTTACGTATCTCTTTTTTGTTTTTTGAGATAGGGTCTCACTATATAGTTCAGGTTGGCCTTGAACTGACTATGTAAGGCCAGGTTAGCTTCAAACTTGTGGTGATCCTCCTGCCTCAGCCTCCCAAGTGCTGGAATAATATATGTGCACCACCACAGCAGGCTACACATCTTTGAGGCTATCAGGGTCTAACCCTTCTATGAGAATACCTAGCAATGCTTTCTACATTAGGTACTTAATAAATATGATTTTAATAAATCATAAAATGATTAAATTGTAATGGCAGACTTACAGTCCACAGTGTGGCAGCTCTTGCCAAGAAAAATGAAGAACGCACCTGGAGATTGCAGGCAAGTTTATTACACAGGCAGACTGATGGGGGATTTCTCCACAAAGCAATCACCCCAGAGTTGGTGGTGAACAGGGTTTATATGGGTTAAGGGAAGAGGGGTGGGGATGCAGAAGCAAGGCATTTATCTTCAGTTCAAGGTTGAGGAAGTTACATTAGTTTACATGATTTGATAGAAAAGTACCCTGGATACAGCCTCTTCCTGAGAACAAAGGACAGTGAAGGAGGACAGGTGTTAGGTGTGGGAGGGGGGATGAACTGGGTGGGAGTGGCTCTTTGTCAGGTCAGCACCCCGCAGGAAAAACCTTTTTTGCTCAGAAATCATTTTCCAGCTCAAAATAAGATGTTCAATAATGTTATATTAACATACATTGTTATACCTACCAATTAAGATAAATAATACTTTTAATATGCAAAAACCAGTTAATTCACTTTCCAGTTCCATTGTACCAATTTATAAAATAATCACAAATAAATCACTTTACAAATGCAAGAGAAAACTCTTACTAATTATGTCTTAAAATTGTTAATTACTTATGTACTGGTTCTAATTTGAGGAACCTAAACATTTTGTGACACGTCACATTTCTTTGTGTTTTTTTGGTTTTTTGGTACCGGGGATCGAATTCGAGACCTTGTACTTGCGAGGCAGGCGGCGGAACCACTGAGCTAAATCCCCGGCCCAACACGTTACGCTTTTCAACCGAGTACCTCAGGAGATTCAATGCCCGGAGTGCTTAGCTTCTGAATACCATTTTAAGGATAGCTAAAGACTGGTGTGGGGGAAAAAGCATCCTAGGAATTCTTCGTTATTCCCGGCTTTACAGTAGGACTTACACTTGCGAGTGTGTGCAGTGGATGATCTGCCCCATCCGCATCACAGAAATTTGCAGAATTCCTTATCTAGAAAAGTTCCCCAACATCTCAGAAAAATACGTTTTCATGCTGATCAGAACTTGGTTCTCTTTTTCTTCGACTGTAACACTTTCCCCCTCTGCCTTCAGCGCTGTGTAAGCCTGCTGCGCCCGCGTCCGCTCTGTCGCAGCTCCGGGAGAAAGGCCCTGCTTTAGGGGCCGGAATCTGCCCCTCCCGGACGGCCCACTCGGAGTCGGAGGCGCGGCCCCAGTGGGCGAGAAGCCGCAGGGGCCTGCGGACAGGCTGACTCCCGCCCTCCTGGAGACCGTAAATACCACCTCCGAAGTGTAACACAATTAATAACAAACATTTAAGATGTCCTCAATAATATCCGAAAATTCGATCCAATAGTAAATCCCTCTAAAAAAACCCATAAACTTGTAAGGAAGTAAACCAACCAGCGTCATTTCGTCTCCAAAGGGTCGCGCTGAAGACTCTTCAGCAGCTGCCCGGCTAGCTCAGTCGGTAGAGCATGGGACTCTTAATCCCAGGGTCGTGGGTTCGAGCCCCACGTTGGGCGGAAGCTCTGCTTTTTTTCGCTATAGCACTCAATGTTCTCCAAACTCTACGCTTTTCTAAAAATTTATAATGAAGAAATGTCTGTAACCCGAGTTAAGGTGGGCACCTTTAGAACTAATCAGATTTCTGGAAGAAAGTTCGCTCGGTAGCGCCGGCGCCGCCAGCTGCGCGTGCGCACTGGAGAGCCCCGCCGTCCCCCACTCTGAGCGCCCCAGCCGCCTCCGCGGGGGCGGGGCTTCTGCGTGCTGTGTGCGCGCGCGGCCGAGCACGGTCAGTCTGGCTTCCGGTCAGGTTCGCAGCGGGCTGCCCCGGCGGTCAGCGCGTCTGCCCGGGACAGCGGCCTCCGTCGACCCTGCCGGCGCCAGCCCAGACTGCACCGCAGCCTTTTCTCTCAGCGCTGGGCTCCCCTCGGCCTCAGCGGGAGCGGGCGGGGAACGCCGTGCGGCGTGCGCTCGCGGATGTGCGGACGCTGGCCCCCGACACAGACCTGCGTTGTGTAACAGTGCTGTGCACCGATGGGGGCTGAGGCGGGGCGAGCGGAGCGCGGCGTTGTGCAGAGCCCCCGAGGAGGCTGGCCCTGCGCGGCTGCCCGACCCCGCCGGCGCCCCGCGCCCTCTCAGCGGGAGTTGGAAATCCTCACTGTGGTCTGTCCTTGCCCGGGGGACTTTCGGAGAAGCACTCGTTTCCGGAGACACTGCACTCAGGCTTAGCTCCCGTGGCTCTTTTACTCATGACTTTATCTTCCCTTAGGGCCCGCTTGCCAGAGACTCCGCAAGTGCGTGAACTCGTCCGGCCGTCAGAAAGCTGCCAGTAATTTTTCACTCAAATGATGTTATCTCGGAAAAATGAACCACTGTTAAGTTTTTATTTTTTCAGCTAATAAAACTGGACACACACACACAACCCTGTATAGTGGGACGTGTTGGCTTGTTAGTCCTCACAGTGAAGCGTCCGGGTGAAAGAGTGCGTGTTCCAACAGGGCAGGGATACGGGAAACGATACCGGAGGTGGAATACGAAATGTACCTCCCAACCTGTCAGCTGTCTGATATGGCAAGCTTGTGTTCTCTAAAAATGGAATGAATTCTAACAACTACGGGGGTTATGAGTAGGAAGATATTTATTGATAGGATAGATAGCTCCCGAGCGGCAGGAGGGGACCTGAATGGGTAGCTCGGGGACTCCACTCTACAGGGGAGTTTTATAGAGTAAAACCCACATGGGCATGTGGGACACAGCCATGATCAGTCAGTAAGGTTACAAGTACAGTCACTTAGGTGATAGTGGTCCATTTGGAAAACGAGTCACATAACAAGTGTGCGTGGAAAGAACAAAGACTTCTAGGAAATGATGGGTCCAGAGGTCCCCCGGTCACCCACTGGGGTGACGGATGTCTAGGCTTCCTTAGACCTGGTGTTTGTCCTTTGAGGAGGTACACAGGCCCGGTCATGGTCGTCTCATCTTTATCTTGAGGCCTGGTCTCCAGCAGATGTGCCTCCGGCCACGTTGCGATGTGTTTCACCTTTGTCCTGACTCTCTCGAGGGCCTAGCCCGATTTGACTGCCTGTCATGTTTCTGTGACTTAGCTGTCTACAGTAAGAGGATCTGTGACAGGATTTGGGGTTTGGCTGCGGATTTGGAGGGGAGGATTACGGAAGTGAGGCCTTGCTCTGGACTGGTTGCTCTTGGAAAGCCAAGGCAGTTCTGTGACCTTGACCAGTTCCACCCACAAGAGGTCAAGCTAAAAGGGATCAAGCTGAAACTGGTAAACGAGCAAGGGAAGGATGCTTGGTGTCTTAAGTTGTCCAGCGATCCATTTTTCTGCAGTGGATGTTCTGTGAAAAAGGGGAGAGGAATATAATTTAGTCAAAAGCATTACTTCTGCCTAATGACACTGAGGCTTGGCTGTGTCCGATTAGCTTCCAGATGTCAGGGCTACTTGTGGCCTTTCCCAGCCCACTACAGTCAGGCCTTCCAGCCTCTCCCCAGCCCCACTGGTCGGCGGCTCTAATCATCTCCTCTTTACCAAATTTGAGTGTTAATTGCCGGGCCTAATGTATTGTCCTATCAGAAATGTGTTAGAAAAGTGGTCAGACAGTTAACCTCTCCCCTTGGCTTCCACCACACTAATGTGCTCTTGATTTCTTCTAACACCCCACCCCACCCCAAACTTAAACATCTCTTTGGATATCTGGTAGCTATTCCAAACTTAACAGGTACAAAATGTAACACTTGGTATTTGTCCAAAAACTTCTCTGTTATAGTAATTTTCCTTTTTCCTTTTTAAATGAAGGGTATCACCATCTTTCTACTTAATCAGACCAAAAATTTGGAATCATTGATTCCTCTTTTTCCTTCCAACTCCATTATTAAAGTACTTTTGGATAAATCAGGCCTTTGGTACTCTCCCACCCCCACTATTCTGGCCATGTGACTGGTTTTAGCCAATGGGATAGTAGAAAGCATAATGTAAGTGGAGTATTGAGAATTATTTACACTGTGCAAGGTGCTATGTAAGAAGCCTGAGTTCCTTGAGAACACCAAGCTCTGAGGAAGCTTATGCTAGCCACATGGAGAGAGGCCATGTGGAGCAGAGAGAGGCTATGGAAAAAAGTACTGAGACCCCAGAATAGTATGCAAATTCTCTTACCCTCCCATTTCTAGCACACCAACAGAATATGGCCAGGTGATCCTCTCCAGTTGATGCCACATGGACTAGAACTGCTCAGCTGAGCCTTGTTTGTCTCAGTTCCTGAGCACAGAATTGTAAGTAAATAAAGTCCTTGTTGTTTAACCCGCTAGTTCTTAGAAGAGTCTGTTACACAGCATCAGATAGCTGAAATATCGACACCAAATCCTTCAAAGTGTATTCACAATCAGACTTCTCACCCTTCTGGTGAGCAGCCTAATCTATACCATCACCTCCTGGATTACTCCAACGTTTTGGTTCTTTTTTACAGTGCTGAGGATCAGACCTAGGGCTTCCTGCATTAGGCAAGCATTCTACTGAGTTAAACCCTATCCTTTTAGAACATGTTTTGAGACAGAGCTTCAGGAAGTTGCCCAGGATGGCCTGGAACTTGTCTCACCTCCCCAGGAGCTGGGATCATGGTTTAACTGAACTTCCTGCTTCAATTCTTGTTTTCTTAAACTCTATTTTTTTTTTTTTTTGGTACGAAGGATTGAACTTGGGACGTTGTGCTTGCAAGGCAGGTGCCAGAACCACTGAGCTAAATCCCCAGCCCCTTAAACTCTATTGTTATTCTAAACTGTTATTTTTTCCACAGATGTTATAGTTTCTTGTTGTTTTTTGAGACAGAGTCTGGCTTGAACGTGTTAGCTGTTCAAGACAAGCTAACTTAGTATCTGACCAATGTGGTGCCCTAGTGAATTTAAGTGTATTACTTTACTAGGGTTGCCATAACAAAATACCGTACACTGAGTATTGTTGCACAGTGCTGGAGGCTGGAAACTTGAAATTATGGCGTTGCAGGGACACAATCTCAAAAAACTTTTTTGCTCAGGAGGCTGAGGCAGTAGAACCATGAGTTTAAGGCCAGCCTAGACTACCTACCAAGACGTGACACAAAACAAACATCCCTTTGAAAGATTCATTCTGTATCTTTGCCTTAGTTTCAGGTGTCCTGTGCAGTCCTTTGGCATTCCAAGCAGCTCAGTTGCATGTTCTCCGTGCACCTCTCTCACATGGTGTTTCCTTAGTCAGGACAGCAGTCATATTGGATTAGGGCCCATTTTAAATCACCTCATCTGAATTTGCATCTACAACTGTTTGAAAGAGGAGGGCCAGGGGACTCGTGTCTCTTGTGGACAAAGAGCCCCAAACCGATAATGCGCCTCACTTTTATTAGATTCACACAAAGAAGCAAGCAAGCATGTGATCCAGGCTTCAGGGAAAGTTTATCAGGTACTCATAATTTATGGACTATTCCTAAATGTGTATTTTCTTTTAATCAGACCTCAGCTAAAGGTGCTTGTCTCCTTGAAACTGGGTGACACTGTCATGTTAGTGAACACCCTGGGGGGTGGAGTACAGCTTGCTCCCCCGCCCCCCAGAGAGTTCAGCCCGGGCTTTAGTCTCACACCTGGTTTCCCACATCTCAGTTATGGATCACGTGCTTGGAAAATGATCACCAGTCTGGCAGAAAGGCAGCAGCAGTAGGCCTACAGGACAGAGGAGTCTCATCTTTAGGAAAATTCACTGAGGAAACTGGTTGACCAAATTGAACTTTCACAGTGTTATTTACTGGTTTACTATGGTTTTCAAATTCTTCATGATCTACTCCTTAGAGTGTAATTAGTGAGGTCTCATCTCCCTGTTACCATCAGTTTCAGTAATGTCAGATCACTCAATTTAAGATGTCATGGGGCCAGGGATTTAGCTCAGTGGTTCTGGCACCTGCCTCGCAAGCACAAGGTCCCGAGTTCAATCCCCGGTATCAAAAAAAAAAGATGTCATGTAGAAAATTCAGTTCATACATTGCTGAGTGTGCTGGCACTTGCCTATAATCCCAGCACTCAGGAGGCTGAGGCAGGAGGATCACTGGGAGTTTAAGGCCAGCCTGAACTACAGAGAGACCTTGTCTCAAAAAAACAACAAAACCAAAAAACCAAAACCAAACCAAACCAAATTCAATGCACATAGCCTGGAATAACTGCCAACTACTGAAAACCTACTCATCCTGTGGGAACTAGATGAAAAGCTTCTCTTCATTAAGTTTTCTTCCTTCACCTACCCCCGGTTCAGAATTAACTACATCAGTAACAACAAGCAATTGATACCTTACCACACTTTTGTATCACCACTTGCTTACACATCCATTTCTACTAGCTTGCAAAATGCCAAAGAGCAAAGGTCTTACTGGTGTAGCACTTTTAGTATCAAAAACTATAGTAGGCACATAGCATTCAGTAGATAACAAATGAATCTTAAGTCTTTTGTTACAGAAGTGGCGTCAAGTGCAAAGTAGAGCTAGAATTTTTTTTTTTTGGCATCAGGAATTGAACTCAGGACCTTAAAGGACTGAGCCAGGCAGGCTCGGTGCCACTGAGCTACATCCCCGGCCCAGAGCTAAAAGTTTAAAAAAATTTTTTTTTTTTTTTCTTCTTCAGGCTGGGGATGTAGCTCAGTGGTTCTGCCGCCTGCCCTGCAAGCACAAGAACCCGAGTTCAATCCCCGGTACCAAAAAAAAAAAAGTTTCTCTTTCCATAGTGGGGATCAAATTCAGTGACGCCTTACCACTGAGCTACATCCCCAACCTTTAAATTTTTCTCTTTTTTGAGACAGGGTCTTGCTCAGTTGCCCAGGCAGGACTTGAACTCATGATCCTCCTGCCATAAGCTCCCTAAATGCTGGGATTGCTGGTGTGTGGCACTGTACCAGGCAGCTAGAAGTTGCTGTTTGCTTGGTTTTTGGTGGTACTAGGGATTGAACTCAGAGCCTTTGCACTAAACCGCCACCCTCACCTGTTGTTTTTTTTTGGTACTGTGAATTGAACTCGGGTCCTTGCGCTTTCGAGGCAGGCAGCGGAACCACTGAGCTAAATCCCCAGCCCCCACCCCCCACCTCCCACCTGTTTTTGAGACAGGATCTTGCTAAATTACAAAATTGCCTGGACTGGGATTGAATTTGTGATCTTCCTGCCTTGCCCTCTTAGAGTGCTGGGATTACAGGAATGTGCCACCACACCCAGTTTAGAAGTATTTTTAAACACACACACACACACACACACACACACACACACACACACACACACACACACACACACACACACACACACACACACACAGTTCCAGAAATGAATCCATTCCTATTTTTAGACCAAGGAAATCAGCTTTTTTCAAGTGTTAACAATCATATTTAAGGATATGGGAAGGATCCAGAAAAGCAAAATCAAGTGATTAAACTAAGAATATACTTTGGGATACACAGCTTAGAAAATGTATCAATTCCTACTCTGTCCTCTGGCATATGAACACACTCACAAACATGTACTTCCTGTCCTCACAAGCACTTAGAACACAACAAGCAAAATTTCAACAAGAAGTAGTTCATTAAAAATAAATGATGAGGGCCAGGTGTGGTGGCCATGCCTGTAATCCCAGCACTCAGGAGGCTGAAGCAGAAGGATCGCAGCAAGTTCGAGGCCAGCCTCGGCTACATAGCAAAACCCCGCCTCAAAAAAAACCAAAACAAAAGATGAAATAAATGTTACACAACGGATGAGCACATTTTTCTTCAAAGAACCCTTGCCCTGAGGAGATAAAAAGCACATAAGCAAAATGATCAATGACATTAGGGATGCATGTTTACAAAGCAGTTTAACTTTGCATAAAAGTCTTTCTTAGAAACACAGAATTGCTCATAAGAGAAACTGAAGATTTCAACACTTTGCTTAACAAATGCTTGACCCTGCTACCAAACAGTCAGTCCAAAGGATCGAATATATTTCTAGAAAAGCAGCAGCATTATAACTATGGACACAGAAGTACCAAAAAAAGGGTTAAAAAATAGGTCCATGCCAGTATTTGAAATAATTAATAATGGTTAATACTACTGACTCATGAAATGTAATAATTGCTGAAAATAAAATTCTTGGGAGTCTCAGGCCCAGGGCAGATTATGGGAAGATGGAGAAGCATCTTATTATTCTTTTTGAAAACTGAACTGTGTAACAAATATCCAAAACTAACTTTATTTAACTTTATTTTAACTTTATTTTATTGATACAAATACAACAGATTATTAAACAAGAGAAGCAAAGTCAAATGAATTAAACATTAATGCAAAGAATAAGTACAGAGAAGCTTCTACTTCCACTAAAGTTATCTATAATAAAGCATCCTACATATTTTGTACAGTTTGCTTATAACTATTTGAAGTGAAATAAAGCTGTATTTAACCAAACTTTTATTTCTCAGTGGAAAATGCTCTCTTCATCAGAGGTGGCTGAGCTTTTCCAACGTCAAACATCATTTCTAAAGGTGGATTATTGAGGGAACACCAATCAGGTATACGGCCCGTCTGATTATAATATTCCTTTGAAACTGAACGGCTCCCAAGTATATCTTGCAGTGCTCCAAAAATAGCCCCTGTGTGGTAAGAATGTTTTTATAGTTAAGATGAGAACTTTAACAGAAAACTTTAAATATACACATATCCATTATATGAAGAGTGGGCTGGTAAAACTCAGCATATTCACTCTTCAAATTCACTGCAGTTAAGATGATTTTCAGTAATATAAGGGCTAGGGATTTAGCTCAGTGGCACCACGCCTGCCTCACAAACCCAAGGTCCTGAGTTCGATCCCCAGTACTGGAAAAAAAAAAAAGGGGGTAAGCCAGCAC